>NC_135564.1:19813106-20058106 GCF_964340395.1 Glandiceps talaboti | reverse complement strand
GGTATATAGACCCCTTGGTACATAGATCCCTTGGTATATAGACCCCTTGGTACATAGACCCCTTGGTATATAGACCCCTTGGTATATAGACCCCTTGGTATATAGACCCCTTGGTACATAGATCCCTTGGTATATAGACCCCTTGGTATATAGACCCCTTGGTACATAGATCCCTTGGTACATAGATCCCAGGGACCCCTTGGTACATAGACCCCTTGGTATATAGACCCAGCCCTCCATTGTCCTGCGATTGGTAGAAATAGGATTAATTGATGTTGCTGTATAACACTACTGCTTGGTAATGAGTTCTAGGGGTCAACTATAAGATTTGTGAATGACTGTATTTTCTGACTTAATATTGTGGTCCTAAGGTTCTCTTGTGGGAATTCGTCCCAAGAGTACTGACAACAAAATATACCATTCCCATTCTGTATTTCCATTGCAGCAACCAGACCAGAGCAATATTTACCTTCCACCCAAGGAAAATAAATTTCAGGGTTACTACAGGATATCAAGACATTACAAATGGGCATTAAGTCAAGTTTTCAATCGTTTTAAACACGATGCTGTTATTATTGTAGAAGGTAAGGAACTCATCCATGAAATATGAAAGACTGTTAGTAGAACTACGTATCAAACTATATCTTGAATTATCAGAGAGGTTTTAATCCATATTACAACCTATAACACCAACGTAAAGCATTTGTTTTCTGTATGTATCACAATCGTTTATAGCAGCCATATCAAGTGTAATAATAATAGTGTTTTATTTGCTAATTGACCACATTAGAAATGCCACTTGCTAGGTTTGTAAATAAACCAATTAAAACAGTATACTTTCACACTTGATATGATTGCTATAACTGAGTGTAGCACATAGAGAAAGTGCTTTACTTCAGTGTTACTTGTTGTAATTCAATATAAACCCTTGAAGACATTGATTGGATTTTGTTTATGTAGCACACCCTCGTGTGGTCAAATAATGCCATTGTGCTGCAATTTATTTGACCAGTCAGCAAGGTCCTTTTACCAGCCACTTTAAAGAAATCAGGACTTTACATAAATTATATAACAAAACGAAGTAGCTTTCCTTATAGAGAAGCTAACATAAAAATCTCTGTACCTATAAAGGAATTACTTTTGATGATTACTACCAACTAGATGAGTCATGTGAAGGTTTACTTCATACATGTGTAAAACCCACTAATGTACTTAGTATTCATGTGTATCAAATTTACAATGGAGTTAAAATCTCTTGATTTTGATTTTGTTGAATTGCATGGTGATGTTTGTGATTTCAAAATGTGTTCACTCATCTGTGCACTCTTTGACCAGAAGATCCTGTCAGTTTGATTTTAATAGTACATGTACAACCAAACTGAATATATAATGTTTGTCATCATGTTAAGGAGTCATGGTAAGGTTTTGCTATTGCTAGGGAGCCATCTTACTGGCCATGCTTGGTCACATATTTGAATTCCTTTGTGTTGATAGTGGCAATATCTTGCAAGATTTATCAGTGTTGATTCTCTTTACATGGTTATCAGGAGCAATTAAAACATCGCCCCCTAGTGACAGCTTTTTCAGTCTAACAAATGTTCATCATTTAATCAACTTTTGTTCTGCACTATTGATGACTAAAAAGTTTTACTGCTGTCATTGTTCATTAGTTTTGATTTGACATCGAGTGACTTTGCTACATTTACAGATGATTTAGATGTAGCTCCTGACTTCTTTGAGTATTTTTTGGCAACCTATCCAATATTACGAGATGACCCTACACTGTGGTGTGTGTCTGCCTGGAATGATAATGGCAAGGACAAACTTATCAGTAGTGATAGTGGTGAGTTCTCTTCTCATTTTTATTTAACAATAATATCAAACATCCATACTTGGTCATATTTGCATATATTTGTATTTGTTACAATTTCCAAATACCCAGGTAGTGACATCAAAATGTCCATATAAATTATAAGACAATGATTCTTGAATGTCCATATATGGTAATCATTCCAAATGTCCACATGAGGTAATAATTTTCAAATTTCAATGTTAGATAATTTTTCAAAATGACCATATAAGGTAATGATATTCAAATGTCCATGTAAGGTAATGATATTCAAATGTCTATATAACTTATAAGATAATGATATTCAAATTGCCATATAAGGTGTTGGTATTCAAATGTCATATAAGATAATGATATTCAATTGTCCATATATGGTATTGATATTCAAATGTTCATATAAGGCCAAGTAATGATTTCCAAATGTCCATAGAAGGTAATGATATTCAAATGTCCTTATATGGTATTGATATACAAATGCCCATATAAGGTGATGATATTCAAATGTCTGTATACAATAATGATTTCCAAATGTTCATGCAAGGTAATGCTTTCAAAATAATATATCCAAATTACATTTCTGTATCCCAAAATATCTTTGTGTTTTTCAGAACTATTATACAGAACAGACTTCTTCCCAGGATTAGGATGGATGTTGACCAGTGAATTATGGCAAGAATTAGAACCTAAATGGCCAGATGGGTAAGTCAGTAATATGTGCAATAGCCTACAGTGACTGGTTAATGCTGTATCATGTGAACATTTCATTACATTTCTTTTGCAAATATTTTATTGTAAATTCTGCTGTTTCTTTTTAGTCAATTGTTTTTGTAAAATTTGGTTAGGTGGGACAGTGGGACATATGACAACACATATAAATGAGATATGATTCTTGATTTCCATATAAGGTAAAGCTTTCAAAATGGCCATATAAGGTAGTGATTGTCAAATGTCCATATAAGGTTCTATGACAGAAAAATTATGTAAATGAGGCTGCCATGTTTCTTGCCTTCACAGCATCTGTTTAACATTTAAATTTGTTTTCTATAGATTTTGGGATGACTGGATGAGAGAACCCAAAACAAAGAAAGACAGGGCCTGTATACGACCTGAAATCTCTAGAACTGATACATTTGGTAAAATAGGAGTCAGCAAGTAAGTATTAAAGATGTTCAATGAAAGTTTGACATATGACAAAGTGTAAGGCATCACTTTAAAGTCCCACAAGCTGAGTTTATAAACTTTGAAAATACTTAAAATTAAAACTAAAATCTAAGTTCCTATTTTAATTATGTTAATGTCAATGAATCACTTTGATGGCCTTAAAATTGTCTTCTGGTGTTGTTAGCATTGCCAATGGAACAACTGGAGTTCCATGACTTTTGTGGATTGTATACAAAATTCTGTCATTAATTGTTTGTACATTATGACTAAATACTGACTTGAGTTAAACTGTTCTAATAGCAAGTGATGGTTAGCTGGAGTTTAGTAAATAGAACACAGCAAGGTACCTTTTAAAGTTATGGTGCCTTGTTATCACTGTCAAAAAATGACTAAGTTTGCTGAGTTCGAATTTAACTTTTTTCTCTGGTAGTCCTAGTGGGCTACTAATTTCAGAAAGTGGTAGTCCAAGGGTAGTGACCAGTAGTCCCATATTCCTGAACTGAAAACAGAGTTCCTCTATTTGAAAATTTGTGTGTGATTAAAATACTTTTATGTCTGTAAATCTTCCATCCTTTAAATCATTGCATGAGTTGGCTACCAGCAGAAAATCATGGTAGTCCTATGACAAGAATTGGTAGTCTGTGGACATGGGACTACTGTTAATTGTGAGGGTTGTCTATCCATATGTAGTCTGGAAATGGTGTACATTTACATTGCATTCAACATTTTGATATATACTCACTGAAACACAATGAAGGTTATATTTCTGAAATGTTTGAACAATTACAGATTATATGTCACTGTTGTATTGTGCTAGGGAGCTAGGGAGTCTTCTATATGTTAACCTCTTGTGCCATGTCACTCATGATATTTCCCAGTGTTACAGAAATTTAAGGCCACTTATGTCACCCATATTTCCCAGTGTTACAGAAACTTAAGGCCACTTATGTCACCCATATTTCCCAGTGTTACAGAAACTTAAGGCCACTTATGTCACCCATATTTCCCAGTGTTACAGAAACTTAAGGCCACTTATGTCACCCATATTTCCCAGTGTTACAGAAACTTAAGGCCACTTATGTCACCCATATTTCCCAGTGTTACAGAAACTTAAGGCCACTTATGTCACCCATATTTCCTCTCTCACAAAAAAATCATGCTATAATAATTTTTTTCTTCTTTATCCACAGGGGTTTATTTTTTGAACAACATCTGAAATATATCAAATTAAATACTAAGTTTGTAGAATTTACCAAAAATGATCTTAGCTATCTTACACAGGTAAGCTTTTTAGTTCAGTGTTTTAGATTTTTAGTTCAGTGTTTAAGATTTTTAGTTCAGTGTTTTAGATTTTTAGTTCAGTGTTTTAGATTTTTAGTTCAGTGTTTTAGATATTTTATTCAGTGTTTTAGATATTTAGTTTAGTGTTTTAGATTTTTAGTTCAGTGTTTTAGATTTTTAGTTCAGTGTTTTAGATTTTTAGTTCAGTGTTTTAGATATTTTATTCAGTGTTTTAGATATTTAGTTTAGTGTTTTAGATTTTTAGTTGTCGTTTAGATTTTTAGTTAAGTGTTTTAGATTTTTGTCGTTTATATTTTTAGTTCAATGTTTTAGATTTTTAGTTCAGTGTTTTAGATTTTTAGTTCAGTGTTTTAGATATTTAGTTCAGTGTTTTAGATATTTAGTTCAGTGTTTTAGATTTTTAGTTGTCGTTTAGATTTTTAGTTCACTGTTGTAGATTTTCTCACTACCTACATTGATTTCAAAATGTGAATGAAACCAGACCTTAGCTGAATGGCTGTATGATGAAAACCTTGATTACAAATTATGTCACAAAATGCAAAAATGTGTATAAACTTCTGAGGTAAATGAAAGTAGAGAGTGGAAAGTTATCCTGGCCCAGAAATAGGAACATTACTGCAGCCTGCAATAATTTTGGAAAATTGTAACTTAAAAACATTATTTATATCTATTGTATAAACAGCAGTAGGTGGCTTGCCTATACACTAACAGTGTAATACAGCTCTTATGAATATTCAGTGTGCAACTTGAATACATTATTTCTGCTGACTCCCATGATGCAATAGGCTATAGCAAAGATACCCTATAAAGGCACAAGATCAACTTGATGATTTTCTGAAATCGCAAGTAATTGTAGGTGATGTAACATCATGAAATGACTCCAGAAACCATATTTTATTAAACTGACTGGAGTGGTCTTCCCCTTTAAGAAGTGAGTAGCAACCATAATGGCAAAACTATTCTGTTTGCAGAGAAAATATGATGCAATGTTTTTAGAAGAAGTGTATGGTGCCCCACATGTCACTATAAACCAATTAACCAAGGAAGGTGGTCTGGGTCATAAGACAGTTAGAATCCAGTACTCTGACAAGGATTCCTTTAAAAACTTTGCCAAAGTCTTAGGAATTATGAATGATTTCAAGGTAAGATATTAATTTATATTTAGCCAGAGTTCCCCCAAACCCACTGTACGTATCTCTACCCCAATGATTTATGGATGTGTAGTGTGTTCAATCTATTCTATATAGTGGTTGTTTGGTTCTGTTTGATTATTCTAATTCCAATGTTGATATAGCCTTTACACTGATGATGAGCCGTGTCTCGAAATGTCTGTTATTACTTGTTTAGGTCCTGACTAGCAAAGTGTGTTCTATATATTCAATGTACTGGTTGTTTGCTTCTGTTTGGTTCCTCTAATTCCAATGCTGATAATAGCCTTTACACTGCTGATGAGCCGTGTCTCGAAATGTCTGTTATTACTTGTTTAGGTCCTGACTAGCAAAGTGTGTTCTATATATTCAGTGTACTGGTTGTTTGCTTCTGTTTGGTTCCTCTAATTCCAATGCTGATATAGCCTTTACACTGATAATGAGCCGTATCTCGAAATGTCTGTTATTACTTGTTTAGGTACAGACTAGCATAGTGTGTTCAATCTATTTCATATACAGGTTGTTTGGTTCTGTTTGTTTCCTCTAATTCCAATGTTGATATAGCCTTTACACTGGTAATGAGTCATAGCATGAAATGTTTGTAATAAGTTGATTTTCAGGGACTGAAATAATACCATATTACTTCCTATACTTCCAAATTTAGTCCATTGTTGTCCTCAGTAGTGAGAACAAACCAAATAATAACAGTATATGTTTTGATATTTTGAGTATGCTGAAAGCAATTTTATGATAATAGGTGTGTATTGTGATGTAGATTTAAATATTGTGTT
Organism: Glandiceps talaboti; assembly: GCF_964340395.1. NCBI lineage: Eukaryota > Metazoa > Hemichordata > Enteropneusta > Spengelidae > Glandiceps > Glandiceps talaboti. The sequence goes on along the minus strand of NC_135564.1, from coordinate 20,051,855 downwards.
ACATCTACTATTGTCAGTTTACACCAACCCATAAAGTTGAATGGTCTAATTTTGGTATACCTGAACTTGGAAGGACACTTGGCCTAACCTTTCATGTGGTTCTAATTTAGCATAAAGGCTTCATCAATCATTTCAGCAGCTAAGAGTGCATTTCCTGGTGTTTGTATTTTCCAGCATGGTAGACAGTGTTGTGTAACGGCTGACATCATTTTGACAGTGGATGGAAAATTAATTAAATTATGTAAATTCAAAGCATAATAATTTAATATTTCTCTCTTCTAGGCTGGTGTACCAAGAACAGGCTACAAAGGGATCGTCACATGTATGTACAAACAGATACGAGTGTATTTAGCGCCCTCACAGTCCTGGAAAGGTTATGATAAATCATGGAGTTAACGATTATTCATATCATAGTGTAGATGTTGGACAATTCCAATAATTATTTTTGCACTAAGAGATGTGATTATTTTTGTACTATCAAAATTCAGTGAATCTAACATTACAATTGATCACTTTGGTGACATCTTGTGTGACCCCAGATATATGATCACGATATGATATTGTTATTGAAAATAAGGGAAAGCCGAAGTCAGTTTAACTTTCCCTTGTAGTGTATGCTAACATCCTCACATATTATTGGTCAATCCCTTTCAGAAGGTGTAGGCCAGTGGGGAACTCTCACATATTATTGGTCAATCCCTTTCAGAAGGTGTAGGCCAGTGGGGAACTCTCACATATTATTGGTCAATCCCTTTCAGAAGGTGTAGGCCAGTGGGGAACTCTCACATATTATTGGTCAATCCCTTTCAGAAGGTGTAGGCCAGTGGGGAACTCTCACATATTATTGGTCAACCCTTTTCAGGAGGAGTAGGCCAGTGGGGAACCCTCACATATTATTGGTCAATCCCTTTCAGAAGGTGTAGGCCAGTGGGGAACTCTCACATATTATTGGTCAACCCTTTTCAGGAGGAGTAGGCCAGTGGGGAACCCTCACGTATTATTGGTCAATACCTTTCAGGAGGAGTAGGCCAGTGGGAGTGGAGTGACGTGATGTATCTTAAAGTCTATAATGGAAAGACATGAAATACATTGATAGAATTTGGGGTCATACGAAAGTTCACTTATTTGTTACTATGGTTACTGTGAAAGTTCATTGGTCATTATGGACCTTGTCAGTGATTGTTTAATGGGACACATATAAATGGTACACTTTTTTTCAATATTTGTAGCTTTATTTTTTAGTGATTTGGATAGAGAATGCAGACATTGAGAGATACACTCTTCAAATCAATGCCAAATGCCTAAAAGTGGTTGGTATGGCATGTGGCTCTCACAGTGATAGCATCAGTACAGACATTTTTTGTACATGTCAAATGAACAACGTGGAGCTCAATAAAACCATATCTTATCAAATTTTCTAATATCAAGATGATAAAGTGAAGGTGTTTGTATCTTTATACCACTACCAACAAATAAATATGTAATCATTTTGAGAGATTTAAATGTCTGTTTTATTTTAAGAAAAGTTTATTGATGATAAATTTTAGCTGTGATGGTAATATAAATAGATAATTAACAAATTATATGGTATTTGTATGTGAGTGTTTACTGGGTATTTCATGTTGACTCATTCATCAATTCAGTCACTAGAGACAATGTTTGCTTTAGGTGGAACTGATGAAATACAGCGCCCTCAAGTAATATAGTGTAGATCTTCTACCTCATGGTTTCAAGACATAAAAACAAAGTAAATGTGGAAATGAACACTAGGCTGCGCTGTTTTGTATTCCTATTAAAATCCTTATTGTAGTCCAACTCTGTTTAGTGTCACAGACTTCAAACTCATTTTGTTGATGCAGTTTTGTTAATGTATTTAGGTATAATATTTTTTTTGCATGAGTTTCCTTATATTGACAGGGTCGAGTGCCTCTAATAGGTTATGCCAAAGTAGTTGTATGATGTCATGTATGTAAAATACACAAAGTTGTCAATCATCTCTGTTAGCTCCGCCTTTAGACTGTAGGCTATATTTGTAGTGGGAATATTACTTCTGGTGGTACTCAATAAAGTACTACCAAGAAATATATCTGACAACAAAGGGTAGAGACTAAATTTAGGTGAATTTCAACTTGCTTTGAACCAAAAATTTACATAAAAATGTATGAATTACAATTACTGCAATCTTTGTAGGAATCAAAGCTTTAAAACGTAAATATGTAAATTGTGTAATAGTTTGATTTGCCTGTAAAATTGATATTGATTGGCTTACAGCTTATAACAAGTTATAAATACAACTTTAGTTAATCAATCACATCATCTGTTACAACTTCAAATTATCACTGGCATATATCTTTGTCAAGTGTAAATTGATGTTGATGCACTGCAGAAATTATCAGAATGTACCAAAAATTTTGCAAATTTAAACTTGTATAAAAATTATTACCGGTATTCAGATGTACATATTGACAAGGAGAGATTTTAGTGAAAAAAAAACTGATTATGGTGAAAAAAATTTACTAATCTGACGATCGAAAAAATTATTATTTACATTTGATAGGGTTGTCAGAATAATACATGAAATTAATAGAAATTAATGAGATTGATTTCAAATTGTGCATACCCCTTCATTTTGTTGAATAATTATGATTTGAGGGTTACTTACTCTCTTCTAGTATTACAGAAAATAAGGAAAGAGGTTATTTCCTCAAAAATTGCTACCAAAATATAAAAATAGGAAACAGAGAGGAAACAATTTGTCGTTTCTTTTCATAATTGAACTCAAATAATCCAAAGATTGATTTGCAGATTGAAATATGAACTTGATAAATGTATAGTAATCAGGTTTTTTTTTAAAAAGGCTTTCACTGTTTCCTTCACATTTTAGTCTGCTTCTTTTAGAAACCTCAGATATAGGTCCTGGAGTATTGAAATACAGCCAAGATCACCGTTTTGTCAAAAGTGCAGCCTGCTTGCTATCCATTCTATAATTGAACCAACTGTTGAAATTTCCTTTTCATCTCAGTGAGAGCCCAGACTCCCATTTATGGACCTGTAGTGATTGAGTGGATGGAACTGCATCATTGTTTATCTAAAGCGATAATCAATCTAGACACAACCTTTTCAGTATCAGAAATAGTTGGTGTTATCCCAGACAACAAACCCAATGTCTGAGATGTTAGTCAAAACACTTGTCGCCGCCAAATAAACCATGTCTGTTTGTGTTACATTGTAACTCTCTGTCTGTGCCAAATACAACTATCTTTTATGCATGTCACAAATATTTCCATTTATGCTTCCACTGACTTGCAGTGTTTAAGGAAAAAAATTATGACTGGTTCAGTTATAATCAATTTTAATGTTATGTAGACTGTACTTTGGACACAACAGTGGTCTTAGTTGTAAATATAATCAAGAAAAGTCTAAATTTTGTATAAAATTTTACTCTATTTTCTATGCAAATGTTTTTTTTGTGCTATAAAATGATAAAGCAAAAACTATGATGAGAAATATTTTGTTCTTTTATTCATTGTATAGTTATTGTTCTGTTTTATGTTCACATTTAGTGACAACATTATTTAAATATCTGAATGTTATCATTGGAAATACCCAAATGCTGTCACAGAAAAAGATGAACATTTGTACTAGAAATTTCGAGAATACTTTCAGGCTTACATTCCAATCATGAAAAGTGAGAATGCCGATTTCTAATCGCCATCATCCAGAACATGTAAACTATATCTGTGTCAAATTGTGGTCACTGCTTTTGAAAGTTTTAAAGTTTAGAGAAGGTAACACCAGTTTAAATGTATAGAATTGCATAAATTTGAAAATGATAAACTAATAGCAACCCAAAGGTTAAAATGACATACTGTCAAATGATTTTACCTAAAATATTTAGATTTCACTTCCCCTTTCTCAGTACTATTTTGTGTTTCCTTTAAATAATTGATTCCCCATCATGATGGTAAAATGTCCGGGGCATTCTGTAGCAATTGTAGAAAACTCTGCTCCCAAGAACTGAAATATTCTGCAGCTCATGAGAGTGGAGTTTTCATAAAAGAGATTTGTTCATGGTGTGCACAATCTTCAAAAATCAAGGAGTCTTGATTTCACTTATTCTTCATCTCTCTTTATGAAGTCAAAATGTTTAATGTTCTATAAATTAGCATGCCCCTGCTAACCTGATTACCTGCTATCAATGACTCCTTGCCCAATTGGCTGCCTCGTTATGTTGACAAGTTTTAAAGATGGCACCTATTCCTTATCACATATATAACATTCCAATGTTGACATGGGAGGTTGTGGATAGTATAAAAGGAACACTATGATTGGTCAATTTATTGCAGAGTAATGGCAGCTTATAACCTAGCCCTGTTTGCATGTCATATGGTGGGTCCTTGACTTGAGACTGCCTGTTGTCACTCAACCCCCTCCCCCCACCCCCCAATGATTGGAGAGTGCAGCATTTGCTACAGCCATACAAGTAGAGCTACTTATAACCACAAGAGGACATGCTAACATAAAAAAAAGCTTTGAAAATTTTTGACTTTAAGGGGAGAGATTAACAATAAATGAAATTGAGCTCCCTTGATTATTCAGGATGTGCAGTGACAGGGTATTTGTTATTTGATGTATTCTGTGTTACAAGTTATTTTGACTGTCTTGATGTATCTACATGATTGTATACTATAGTACTGATAGCGGCAAACTACATGACAAGGTGTTTAGTTTGCAAACACCTATATATAGTGTCATATACTTTCTTTCTTTCTGTAATGTTATGATTTGCAAATATCAGTGTTTTTGACTGTCTAAATAAAATCTTCTCGGAGAAAACCAGTTAAATTTCTTTTGTTTTTAAAATAAACTCAGGTCTTCCAACAGTGATATTTGTTCAAGTGTCTATTACTCTGTTGTGGGTGATTGCTTCAACAGGTTCAAGTGTCTATTACTCTGTTGTGGGTGATTGCTTCAACAGGTTCAAGTGTCTATTACTCTGTTGTGGGTGATTGCTTCAACAGGTTCAAGTGTCTGTTACTTTGTTGTGGGTGATTGCTTCAACAGGTTCAAGTGTCTGTTACTTTGTTGTGGGTGATTGCTTCAACAGGTTCAAGTGTCTGTTACTTTGTTGTGGGTGATTGCTTCAACAGGTTCAAGTGTCTGTTACTCTGTTGTGGGTGATTGCTTCAACAGGTTCAAGTGTCTGTTACTCTGTTGTGGGTGATTACTTCAACAGTTACATCATGGAATGCGAGTGATTAGCAACTTTTTTTATGCGAGACAAAGACTAGAGAATTTAGTAATACCAATGTTCCAGTGCTGCTTTGGTCTATTTAGAGAATGTGTTAGGGACGATCGCACAATGTTGCACAAGCTCAACAAACGAACATTTGTTCATTTAGGTCAAAACCTCCTCCCCCTCCCCTAAACGATCGTGCAGAAGAGCAACATCAAATGTTCATATATGTAAACTATGATGAAAACTATAGCAGTCACACCACTATGATTGACATACTGTGAAAACATGATTGTAAACACATTAAAATACTACCAGACACCCAGCACCATATCTCACATTAGAAGTAAATTTCAATCAACTTGTCAACAGCTCAGTAGTAAATACAAAAGCTGTGATCATTGAAGGAGTGAAAGTTTTCCTTTGAAATTTGGTTATTAGTGCAAAAATGAGGCTCAGTAATCACATTGATGCCAGACCCCCTCCCCCTAAATAAACGAAGTTCACGAGCTTGTGACATTGTGCGATTGCATACGCAAGTATGCATGTCTATCATGTATGTATGTGTGTATTATGTATGTATGTATGTATGTATGTATGTATTATGTATGTATGTATGTATGTATTATGTATGTATGTGTGTATTATGTATGTATGTCTGCATGTATGTATGTATGTATGTGTGTATTATGTATGTATGTGTGTATTATGTATGTATGTCTGCATGTATGTATGTCATACATGTTATGTGTGTATGTGCATGCATGCATTTGAATGTGTGTGTACACGCATGCATATGTAACGGTATGTGTGAGTATGTATGTGTGCATGTATATAAAAGTCAGTGAGTAACCATGGAGTAGTGTTATTGAATGCCTTGTATGTAATCAGTGGTATTTTGTATTGAATCCTGTAATGGACAGGTAGCCTGTTTTCTTTTTATATAAAAAAATAACACCATGATATTAATAGTATCTTTTATTGTCACTAAAATGATAGTGTATACACATAATGGTTGCTATGACAATTCTGATACATTACAAACTTTCTGATTTACGTAAAAACCAGTACTTTGTGATTAAAAAAGATTTGGAAGACATTTTCACAAAAAGAATAGATTGATTTCAACTGTATGCCATATAACTGGTAATGAGTAAGAAATGCAATAAAGTTTAAAATATGTTACATGCAATCTTGTTAAGATTTGGAAACTTGCATAATTTCAATAGGAAGACCATAAGTTGGAAACTACCCATTTCATTCAGAGTTTAGTACGCTGCTGACAAAGTTGTCAAAGTCGGTATTTATAAACAGTTAGCATACCAGTGGTGACACCAAATGCATTATTTTAATTTATTCAAATTGGCAGTCTTTTTGAAATAATCTGCACTAATCTGACAAAATACTGTCTTATCACATAAATCTAGTCTACAGGCTATACTTTGGTTTTTGAATCTGAACATCTCCATCCACCATCTAGTGAAATCCTTGTAATCTAGAAAGACCACCTGCTAACATGAAATACCAGGGGGAACTCAAATTTGTTTGTGAACATGAACTATTATGTAAAGATGTCATACACAACTGTTCTTATCAAATGGTTAAATGTAATACATGTACTTGTTTTCTCTGTACAACATACTCATGCCATGTGTTATTAATCCAATTCAGTTGTTTACTTTCCCTATTTGCAATAGGTTCTGTTTGTCAACGCTTTGATGTCAGCAACTGTAAATGGCCATTTCATTCACATAAGTACTCATTAATATTTACCAGTAATTAGTGCAATTGTTTTTGACATGCTAGGAAGGTTTACTACAACCTCCACCCCCAGTTTGAAAGTACGTCATGTGAGGACTTGATAACATTTTTAGTTTATAGTAATGCCTCGGATAAATACAGTTGGTGGAGAATTGAATACAGAATTGACCACGGAATGTCCTGCTAGATTACATCGATTTCACTAGAAGTTGGAAGAGATGTTCAGATTTAAAAGTCAAGGATAACATCTAAAACTTAGCAGTAATATATACTATTTAAAAATATGAACACTTCATACCACATAATGCAGTTATGATATCAGGGTTTAAATTGACCAAAGGTTATCTCAGATTGGAGTACTTGGAAACTGTCTTGCATCACAAAGTGAAAACCCTTTACTGCTTTGAATGGCATTGTACAAGTTCTGAGACAGTCTGACTCCGTGAAGGACATTGTACAAGTTCTGAGACAGTCTGAGATGACTCCCTGAATGGGATTGTACAAGTTCTGAGATAATCTGAGATGACTCCTGAGTCATTGATACTGTAACAATAACTATATAATGTTGTAGTTCTTCCTGGTGAGTAATAAACTTTTGGGTAAAAACAGGAATGTCTATATCAACACAAAAATTGAAAGTTATCCACATAAACAATATAATTATACTACACTACATACAGTGATCAAAGATACAAACTAGATAACAAAACATAATTGACCAGTTTTAAAGTAATTCTTTCACAGTTTACATTTGCAAGGGTTTATTTATATCATGTTGTTTTGTTAGAAATTAGAGAACACCAGCCATCCCTCAACAGTGACTGTGGATACCATCTACCATAGATCTACAATAGTTTACTGTCAGGTGACACCAATAGAAGGTCACCTGACCAAACAGTATGACATCATTACTCTGATGATGTCTGAGTGATTCAGATGAAAGCTATGTAGTCACTTCAAAAACTAGATAAAGTAACTTTGCTACTACAATGTTTTTTGTTTTTGTTTGTTTAGTTCTATTTTACTAGTTTTGAAATATCCTGAGACATGGCTAACATAGTAAGTTGCTACTGATAGTTCTTACTAAATTTATTGACACATATTGGATTGGATCTTGGGTAAGAAATCTAAAAAGAATATTTTCTTAAGGGAAGATTGTGATAGAGTTGGTTTGGCTTCATTATGTATCAATACTACACATCAAAGCCGACCTTGTACACATGTATCACCTTGTCTGTAACTTTTTCCTTTTTTGACGAAACTGAGAAAAAAATCAGTGGCCAATAATTTTGTATATTTGTCAAGTCCCTTTGTAAACTGACCACTAGACTGGTGGAATCTACTGTCTAGGAATCAACTGTCTAGGAATCAAAGGAGAGGAAGCTAACATTTTGTCGATCATAGAACTTTGAAGACCAATTTTATAAAGAGAAACTCAGCATCATTATTTTACTTTCTTCACATTTGTTATAAAAACCTTGACACCCTGAAGCCATACAATTTTTAGCTGCCATCTTAAAACAATCTACAAATCCTGTAACACTGTAAAAGTTCCGATTTTACCAAACTGACATTTTCACAATATTTTCATGATAATGTACGGTTGTTTCTTCTCACATTTAAAAATTACACTACTTTATTTAAGATTTATTTTTCTAAAATATGACACAGTATCATTAAACTGAAAATATTATTTATGATATCTGAGTAAACACATGATTGTCATCACATTCCCCTTAGTACAACCTATGACATTATTGGTTAAAACATATCATGTGACTTGAATAAAGTATGCTGGTTGGCTAATTACAATCATGTGACTGAAAATGCTAATGAATATTCATATACCATTATATCATTTTCATGTTTCTACTACTTCAAACATACTGTGTAAAAGGGAATCATTTATATAAAATATGTAAATATTCAAAATACTGTAATTTACATAACAATATATATGTAGATGCTGATCACTGGATTAGCATATTTTATTATGTATATCTGAAATACTACTGAATACAATATTGTGATTCTTATGTCATACATGTGCTCATTTACATGAATTACCCCCTCTATATTTTATGCTCACCGTCATACAACCACACTTCTACAAGGCATCGGTGGAAAATACGCTCTGACTGAACGTTGTATATTCTAATTTTTTGTCCAAGACCAAGAAACTGGTCATTAACTTTGCAGTTCTATGCAGGCACACCCTAAAACCTGCAGGCAGATGACATATTATCCCAAATTATTATTATCACACACACACACACAACACACACAAGAAAAATTCAAATAAGCTTATATAGCAGTATGAAATGTCTATAGTGTGAAAATGTTCTAAAATTATGATGACCAGTTTTTGACAAGAAAATAAACTTTTCTACAAAGGATTTGGTAAAACTTTGAGTTCTGTTGTTATGTGACCCATGACCTTTGACCTTTCGACTTGTGCCCTGTAATGCTGTCATGGAGTAAAGACAGTAAATAGTTTACTAAGGAAAGTCAGGATACATTTTAAATAGGTCCTCCCTGATTAATACCGTGATTCAAATACATTTTTATGGATTGAATTTTCTGCTTATAAGAGTAGAAACAGTAGTTTTGTTTCTTGGGTTAACATCACAATATATGAAGACGTTAGGTTTTAACAAGACTTGTAAGTAAATAAAAAGAAAACATCAATAGAACTAGAGAAAGTAAACTGAATATTAATATGGAAAGTGAACTGACAGTTACTATAGAGATAACCTCTGACCTGGATATTTAAATCAAGTACTCTTTCTCATTCTTGGTGTAGCATCTATTTGGTATTTAACTTTGCAATTATAGCTTGTCATTTATTGACCACTGTCACCATTATCATACATCCCACTTTAAAACTGTACTTCCTAAAACGGTTTTGTTTTATACAATGCTTTACTCAGTTGTACACTGTGAACAGTATTGAATCACCTGTGGGTACACATATTTGTGTAACTGTACACACAACATATTGTAGAATAAATCCTATCAATTGATTTTTGGGTCCGCACCCTAAAATCAGTGCCCCGACACAATGACAGTTTTCACACTGCTACTGGTACTACTTACAGAAAAAAATCAACATATAATTTACATGTGCAGCATAATTGTTGGTATTTTACAACTTTTAGTGAATATAATGCTCCAGTCTCTGCTAGTGCAGCTTTAACACATGGTGTACCATCAATTAATGAATGGAGTTTGTGAGATGTGAAGTTTGACAACTAGGAAAGGACTCTTCCTCAGCTCTCATCACAGCACAACATATCCAAGACATCATTTTGAACTACTCTTAACATGGCATGGTAAGAAGGGGTGGTGGGTGGTGAGGGGTGGGGTGGTGTGAGAGTGGAATCTGTGGACTGGATTGGTGGTGATAACTGATGGCTTTCTATGTCTAATACTTGCACCCAAATAAAGTATAATTATATATTATGAAATTCTGGTGAAAACATTTCAAAATCTAATATACAATCCAGCTATGCTTTATATGTGATATACTTGTTATTAAAATCACTACCTGTATTTTTGTGGCTGGACCTACACAACAACTTCTTCATATTCAGTATTGTATACTATTCTAGACTCAAACTTGAAGTGAAATATCAGCACAACATAAGACATCACATAATATCACTTTTACAGCTGCTTGTTATCGCGGTCTTCATTTCTGTCTCTACGTAATCAGAAATACTTCATTTTCTACAGGTTTTAAACAACATAACTTTATTGAAGTACCTGGTGACTTTTTTAAAATCTCTATCTTTTACACAAGTTTGAGCTAACAATGATCCCTTGGTCTTTGCATATATAAAACAATATGTCTTCCATTAAAAACAATAGCAATAATTCACATGATCAAGGTCCACAATACATGGATTGAAATATTATATATTATATAGTGAATATCATATCAGATTTACCGTTTCAAATTACTGGTAACTCAAGATCTGTTTCACTGTCCAATTTCATTATTGGAACCATGAACAACTTATTTTGCAGTGATGGTAATTTGCAGGGGAAAAAAGAAAAATTACCCTGATCTCAGAGAATATTTTGTTCACAGTTCCAGGAATGAATTGGACATTAAACTATAGTACAGTTACTTTGGAATGGTAAAGTAGAAATGAATGGGATGTTTTTATCCATCTACTAAAAAAACCTCGATAACACAACGTCCATAGCAGAAAGATCTAAACTTTGCATCATTTCTAATCTATTACATGCAATGAATGGGTTTTATTTACAAATGCGACATTTTGATTTGTCTACTACTGACTTTAATCATGCAAGGTCCATAGTAGACGGGACTGAATCATCACATTCATTTCAAATTTTTTCTTCCAAAGTAACTATATTCTACTGTCCGACCATTGTCGTATTTTTACAAAACTTTTACACTTCGTATGAAACATGCACAGTATATATCGGTGGTATGGATTTCACTTGTAAATTTTACAGACTCTCTTCAAACTTTTGTGGATATCAGCAAATGTAATTCTGTCTTGCGGATGATACTGCCAGCATTGCTTCATAATCTCATATACTTCTGATGGGGTGCCATCAGGTGCAGTCATCCTATACCCTGAAAACAAGGAAAGTGACGACACATTGAATTCACAGTTTGATTTAGCATATTATAGTGCCAATGGTATTGTAGCACAACTGATTATCATTAATCACTGCATTGTAATCTCATACACTTCAATGAATGGTTTTCTGTTATCAGATTATTCTATGTGTATATTGCAAACTTACATGTTCTGGGGTAGAACATTTTTGTTGACTACAAACCAATGATTTTTGTTAAAGAAAGTAAAATCTACCTGAGTTCCCCAGTCATTTTACAAGGGTTCCATACCAGTGTATTTGTTAAGGTGGTAAGTAGGTAAAATCTACCTGAGTTCCCCAGTCATTTTACGAGGGTTCCATACCAGTGTTTTTGTTAAGGTGGCAAGTAGGTAAAATATACCTGAGTTCCCCAGTATTTTAGCAGAGTTCCTCACCAAAATACGGTATATTCATGGTAAAGTTCAAACTATACTAGTTTTACCAGATCCCCCTCATAGGGCTTCCCAAACTTTATTAGCAAAAAACACAGCAAAATTTGTAAGGAACATACCATTTTCAATTTTCTCTCTTGCCACTGCATTGTTCAATCCAGGGTAGGGGTTATTCCCTCGTGAGAAGATTTCCCAGAGTAAAATACCATAGCTCCAAACATCACACTCTATGGTGTATTCACCTGAAATGAGGTCAAAGTTCATATAGTATGTACAGGTCAAAGTTCATACAGACTGTGCTTCAGAAATAAGTCAACTTCTTTGAATTCTCAATAAATATCAAGAATAAAATTAATGGATCATAGTGTATTTTTTTCAAACATGTAACAGAGAAGAAAATTATCTAAAAATGACAATTTATTCTTCAAAATTCTTACAAAAACACTTAAATTTATGAAAATATTTGATTGACTATTTTCTTGAAAACAAGAGGGTAAACAATTGTCTGTATTGATTTGATGAGGACTAGTACTAGTAGCCAGCTTTCACATGACAAAGTGTCTGGTATTAATTTATTTGGATTTCCAAACTTATTGGTCACTCCGACACAATTCTGCCTTTAATACAAATTACATTATGAAGTATATACATAGTTAATATTTTAAAAAGACACTCAAGATCTTTGGAATTTTCTTCTAACACACAGTCAGGGATATCCCTCAATTGGGATAATCTATAATAATCCTGATCAGGGTAAATCTATCTCTATCATGATAAACATTTTAAAATTAAAATTGTTGACTGCCATTGTTACCATTGGTTTCACAACATGTATCCTAATCAGGAGAAATTTATCCTGATTGTGGCTTGTTCTTGACTCAAATACTCACATCAGAAGATTTCACAACTCTTCTAATGCATGTACTGAAAATATTGCCCTGGGTAACCTACATGTATATGTCATACCCCTGACTTTTTTTTTATAGGTCTTTCCTCTAACGATGTTTGCTCCGATTAGATTACGTTTTCTCTGTAGGTAGGGGATGCATAAATAATTCGGAAAGCGACCATTGGTATAAATTTTAGTGTGTTAGATATCATATACTGATGAAATGACCTTTCATATTTGTCATGTCATAAATCAAATCAAATTGTCAATTTGAAGTGTCTCAATGATAACATTGTGACAACAGATGACATCATTAATATGTTAATTTCTTACCATAATTCATGGCTTCTGGTGCTGTCCATTTGATGGGAATTTGTTTCATTCCTCCACTGACTGTGTAGATGCCATCATCTTCCTGCCTTGACATACCAAAGTCACTTATCTTGACTACATCACGGTCTCCAACTAGACAGTTTCTGGCAGCTAAATCTCTGCGAATCAAAATTTGACGTTACAACATTTTATGGAATAAAGGACGATTGGACAATATCACACAGAGCTCAATAAATGAACTTCATTCATTTAGGGGGGTTGGGGGAGGGGGGGAGGTCTGGCATCAATGTGATAACTGAACTTCATTTTTTCCACTTCTAACCAAATTTCAAAAACTTTCACACCTTCAATGATAACAGGTTCTGTATTTACTACTGATAAGTTGATTAAAATTTACTTCCAATGTGATATACAGTGCTGGGTTTCTAGTAGTATTTGAATGTATTTTGTCATATTTTTACATTGCATAAATCATAGTGGTGTGACCACTACAATTTTCATCATGGTTTATATCGTACATAAACATATCAATGTCATAGTAATGAACATTCGTATAGTGGGAGGGGGAGAGGGTTTTGTCCTAAACAAACAAAATTTGTTTATTGAGCTGAGTCTGATCATCCCTAAAGGTGATATTGGTGTTCTTTTGATTATTGTGTTGTCTTGTATTAATTACATAAAACCTAGCCTACAGACTTGTCTTTGTGTTACTATCTCAAGAAGCTTTCCACACCAAGTCAATTGTATGACACTAAAGTCAAGTACGGTAGTTGACAATATATTTAACAGACGTTCCCTTCCATGGTCCGTACGTCACTCTCACCTTAAGTTCAGATCAATACCAGCTCCAGACTGATATGTGAAAGTGGCTGAAACCACCATTTTTTATCTTGTGTAACATCCAAGTTTTTATTGTTTAAGCACACAGCATTAGATCAGGTCACGTGATAACTTTGCCTACATCTACAGACAGTGTAAAACTTATCATAGCTGTATCCCCCCCCCCCCCCCCCCCCCAATTCTCGGTACCTTTAGTACAATTCTTCCACCTAGGTGTGTCATACAAATAACTACTAATCGACTTTGTGGTTGACACAACATCCGCTCCACACACTACACATGCATTATTATATGTGCATGTGAGAATAAGTCAACCATCTTGTTCTATTTTGACTCTCTAGTATGAGGTAAAATATTATTACAGGTACTGAGAATAAGTCAACCTTCTTGTTCTATTTTGACCCTCTAACATGATGTAAAATGGTATTACAGGTACTGAGAATAAGTCAACCTTCTTGTTCTATTTTGACCCTCTAACATGATGTAAAATGCTATTACAGGTACTGAGAATAAGTCAACCTTCTTGTTCTATTTTGACCCTCTAACATGATGTAAAATGCTATTACAGGTACTGAGAATAAGTCAACCTTCTTGTTCTATTTTGACCCTCTAACATGATGTGAAATGCTATAACAGGTACTGAGAATAAGTCAACCTTCTTGTTCTATTTTGACCCTCTAGCATGATGTAAAATGCTATTACAGGTACAGAGAATAAGTCAACTTTGTTCTATTTTGACCCTCTAACATGATGTGAAATGCTATTACAGGTACTGAGAATTGACCTACCTGTGTATACATTTCATGCTGGCTAGGTAGGCCATACCAGCTGCAGCGTTTTCACTCATTCTGACCAACTGTCCTATTGTCTGTGAGCCACCTTTATTTCTTAAAAATGACAGGAAATCTCCACCTGGTTGAAACAATCAACAAAATAGAAAGTATACACAAGTTAATAGCTGATTTTTATCACCAATGTGTTACACTGGAATATTATATGTTTAAATACATATGACATCATTGAACTATCCTAAATCCAACATCTCACTCACCTCAATATATACCTAACTAACCCAACACTGTCCCTCTCTACTCAATACCATATCACTATATATCTCTTTCTGTTGCCTAACTCAAATACCACTGTCATGCATAGACTCATATTGCTTTACGCCAATCTCAACACCACATCACTATCTTCTACCCACAATACCAAGCACATGTCTCTATATTGCCTCACTAATCCCTCCAAACTAAATCAATCTCTCTCACCATGGAAGTATAACCCACACTCTCGATCTCACCTAACTAAACCCAATACCCATACAACACTACTATGTCTCCAATCCCTAACATACTTCCTCCATTCCATATAACTGCCTCTCTTTGCTAACCTGGTTACCCCGCACACCACACTGCCTCAATATTACCTAACTTACCCATTTAAACCACACCACTGTCTCTATATTACCTAACTTACCCATTCAAACCACACCACTGCCTCAATATTACCTAACTTACCCATTCAAACCACACCACTGTCTCTATATTACCTAACTTACCCATTCAAACCACACCACTGTCTCTATATTACCTAACTTACCCATTCAAACCACACCACTGTCTCTATATTACCTAACTTACCCATTCAAACCACACCACTGTCTCTATATTACCTAACTTACCCATTCAAACCACACCACTGTCTCTATATTACCTAACTTACCCATTCAAACCACACCACTGCCTCAATATTACCTAACTTACCCATTCAAACCACACCACTGCCTCAATATTACCTAACTTACCCATTCAAACCACACCACTGTCTCTATATTACCTAACTTACCCATTCAAACCACACCACTGTCTCTATATTACCTAACTTACCCATTCAAACCACACCACTGCCTCAATATTACCTAACTTACCCATTCAAACCACACCACTGTCTCTATATTACCTAACTTACCCATTCAAACCACACCACTGTCTCTATATTACCTAACTTACCCATTCAAACCACACCACTGTCTCTATATTACCTAACTTACCCATTCAAACCACACCACTGCCTCAATATTACCTAACTTACCCATTCAAACCACACCACTGTCTCTATATTACCTAACTTACCCATTCAAACCACACCACTGTCTCTATATTACCTAACTTACCCATTCAAACCACACCACTGTCTCTATATTACCTAACTTACCCATTCAAACCACACCACTGTCTCTATATTACCTAACTTACCCATTCAAACCACACCACTGTCTCTATATTACCTAACTTACCCATTCAAACCACACCACTGTCTCTATATTACCTAACTTACCCATTCAAACCACACCACTGTCTCTATATTACCTAACTTACCCATTCAAACCACACCACTGTCTCTATATTACCTAACTTACCCATTCAAACCACACCACTGTCTCTATATTACCTAACTTACCCATTCAAACCATACCACTGTCTCTATATTACCTAACTTACCCATTCAAACCACACCACTGTCTCTATATTACCTAACTTACCCATTCAAACCACACCACTGTCTCTATATTACCTAACTTACCCATTCAAACCACACCACTGTCTCTATATTACCTAACTTACCCATTCAAACCACACCACTGCCTCAATATTACCTAACTTACCCATTCAAACCACACCACTGTCTCTATATTACCTAACTTACCCATTCAAACCACACCACTGTCTCTATATTACCTAACTTACCCATTCAAACCACACCACTGTCTCTATATTACCTAACTTACCCATTCAAACCACATCACTGTCTCCTTATTACCTAACTTACCCATTCAAACCACACCACTGTCTCTATATTACCTAACTTACCCATTCAAACCACACCACTGCCTCAATATTACCTAACTTACCCATTCAAACCACACCACTGTCTCTATATTACCTAACTTACCCATTCAAACCACACCACTGTCTCTATATTACCTAACTTACCCATTCAAACCATACCACTGTCTCTATATTACCTAACTTACCCATTCAAACCACACCACTGTCTCTATATTACCTAACTTACCCATTCAAACCACACCACTGTCTCTATATTACCTAACTTACCCATCCAAACCACACCACTGCCTCAATATTACCTAACTTACCCATTCAAACCATACCACTGTCTCTATATTACCTAACTTACCCATTCAAACCACACCACTGTCTCTATATTACCTAACTTACCCATCCAAACCACACCACTGCCTCAATATTACCTAACTTACCCATTCAAACCATACCACTGTCTCTATATTACCTAACTTACCCATTCAAACCACACCACTGTCTCTATATTACCTAACTTACCCATTCAAACCACACCACTGTCTCTATATTACCTAACTTACCCATTCAAACCACACCACTGTCTCTATATTACCTAACTTACCCATTCAAACCACACCACTGTCTCTATATTACCTAACTTACCCATTCAAACCATACCACTGTCTCTATATTACCTAACTTACCCATCCAAACCATACCACTGTCTCTATATTACCTAACTTACCCATTCAAACCACACCACTGTCTCTATATTACCTAACTTACCCATTCAAACCACACCACTGTCTCTATATTACCTAACTTACCCATTCAAACCATACCACTGTCTCTATATTACCTAACTTACCCATTCAAACCATACCACTGTCTCTATATTACCTAACTTACCCATTCAAACCACACCACTGTCTCTATATTACCTAACTTACCCATTCAAACCACACCACTGTCTCTATATTACCTAACTTACCCATTCAAACCACACCACTGTCTCTATATTACCTAACTTACCCATTCAAACCACACCACTGTCTCTATATTACCTAACTTACCCATTCAAACCACACCACTGTCTCTATATTACCTAACTTACCCATTCAAACCACACCACTGTCTCTATATTACCTAACTTACCCATTCAAACCACACCACTGTCTCTATATTACCTAACTTACCCATTCAAACCACACCACTGTCTCTATATTACCTAACTTACCCATTCAAACCACACCACTGTCTCTATATTACCTAACTTACCCATTCAAACCACACCACTGTCTCTATATTACCTAACTTACCCATTCAAACCACACCACTGTCTCTATATTACCTAACTTACCCATTCAAACCACACCACTGTCTCTATATTACCTAACTTACCCATTCAAACCACACCACTGTCTCTATATTACCTAACTTACCCATTCAAACCACACCACTGTCTCTATATTACCTAACTTACCCATTCAAACCACACCACTGTCTCTATATTACCTAACTTACCCATTCAAACCACACCACTGTCTCTATATTACCTAACTTACCCATTCAAACCACACCACTGTCTCTATATTACCTAACTTACCCATTCAAACCACACCACTGTCTCTATATTACCTAACTTACCCATTCAAACCACACCACTGTCTCTATATTACCTAACTTACCCATTCAAACCACACCACTGTCTCTATATTACCTAACTTACCCATTCAAACCACACCACTGTCTCTATATTACCTAACTTACCCATTCAAACCACACCACTGTCTCTATATTACCTAACTTACCCATTCAAACCACACCACTGTCTCTATATTACCTAACTTACCCATTCAAACCACACCACTGCCTCAATATTACCTAACTTACCCATTCAAACCACACCACTGTCTCTATATTACCTAACTTACCCATTCAAACCACACCACTGTCTCTATATTACCTAACTTACCCATTCAAACCACACCACTGTCTCTATATTACCTAACTTACCCATTCAAACCACACCACTGTCTCCTTATTACCTAACTTACCCATTCAAACCACACCACTGTCTCTATATTACCTAACTTACCCATTCAAACCACACCACTGCCTCAATATTACCTAACTTACCCATTCAAACCACACCACTGTCTCTATATTACCTAACTTACCCATTCAAACCATACCACTGTCTCTATATTACCTAACTTACCCATTCAAACCACACCACTGTCTCTATATTACCTAACTTACCCATTCAAACCACACCACTGTCTCTATATTACCTAACTTACCCATCCAAACCACACCACTGCCTCAATATTACCTAACTTACCCATTCAAACCACACCACTGTCTCTATATTACCTAACTTACCCATTCAAACCACACCACTGTCTCTATATTACCTAACTTACCCATTCAAACCACACCACTGTCTCTATATTACCTAACTTACCCATTCAAACCACACCACTGTCTCTATATTACCTAACTTACCCATTCAAACCACACCACTGTCTCTATATTACCTAACTTACCCATTCAAACCACACCACTGTCTCTATATTACCTAACTTACCCATTCAAACCACACCACTGTCTCTATATTACCTAACTTACCCATCCAAACCATACCACTGTCTCTATATTACCTAACTTACCCATTCAAACCACACCACTGTCTCTATATTACCTAACTTACCCATTCAAACCACACCACTGTCTCTATATTACCTAACTTACCCATTCAAACCACACCACTGTCTCTATATTACCTAACTTACCCATTCAAACCACACCACTGTCTCTATATTACCTAACTTACCCATTCAAACCACACCACTGTCTCTATATTACCTAACTTACCCATTCAAACCACACCACTGTCTCTATATTACCTAACTTACCCATTCAAACCACACCACTGTCTCTATATTACCTAACTTACCCATTCAAACCATACCACTGTCTCTATATTACCTAACTTACCCATTCAAACCACACCACTGTCTCTATATTACCTAACTTACCCATTCAAACCACACCACTGTCTCTATATTACCTAACTTACCCATTCAAACCACACCACTGTCTCTATATTACCTAACTTACCCATTCAAACCACACCACTGTCTCTATATTACCTAACTTACCCATTCAAACCACACCACTGTCTCTATATTACCTAACTTACCCATTCAAACCACACCACTGTCTCTATATTACCTAACTTACCCATTCAAACCACACCACTGTCTCTATATTACCTAACTTACCCATTCAAACCACACCACTGTCTCTATATTACCTAACTTACCCATTCAAACCACACCACTGTCTCTATATTACCTAACTTACCCATTCAAACCACACCACTGTCTCTATATTACCTAACTTACCCATTCAAACCATACCACTGTCTCTATATTACCTAACTTACCCATTCAAACCACACCACTGTCTCTATATTACCTAACTTACCCATTCAAACCACACCACTGCCTCAATATTACCTAACTTACCCATTCAAACCACACCACTGTCTCTATATTACCTAACTTACCCATTCAAACCACACCACTGTCTCTATATTACCTAACTTACCCATTCAAACCACACCACTGTCTCTATATTACCTAACTTACCCATTCAAACCACACCACTGTCTCCTTATTACCTAACTTACCCATTCAAACCACACCACTGTCTCTATATTACCTAACTTACCCATTCAAACCACACCACTGCCTCAATATTACCTAACTTACCCATTCAAACCACACCACTGTCTCTATATTACCTAACTTACCCATTCAAACCACACCACTGTCTCTATATTACCTAACTTACCCATTCAAACCATACCACTGTCTCTATATTACCTAACTTACCCATTCAAACCACACCACTGTCTCTATATTACCTAACTTACCCATTCAAACCACACCACTGTCTCTATATTACCTAACTTACCCATTCAAACCACACCACTGTCTCTATATTACCTAACTTACCCATTCAAACCACACCACTGTCTCTATATTACCTAACTTACCCATTCAAACCACACCACTGTCTCTATATTACCTAACTTACCCATTCAAACCACACCACTGTCTCTATATTACCTAACTTACCCATTCAAACCACACCACTGTCTCTATATTACCTAACTTACCCATTCAAACCACACCACTGTCTCTATATTACCTAACTTACCCATTCAAACCACACCACTGTCTCTATATTACCTAACTTACCCATTCAAACCACACCACTGTCTCTATATTACCTAACTTACCCATCCAAACCACACCACTGCCTCAATATTACCTAACTTACCCATTCAAACCACACCACTGTCTCTATATTACCTAACTTACCCATTCAAACCACACCACTGTCTCTATATTACCTAACTTACCCATTCAAACCACACCACTGTCTCTATATTACCTAACTTACCCATTCAAACCACACCACTGTCTCTATATTACCTAACTTACCCATTCAAACCACACCACTGTCTCTATATTACCTAACTTACCCATTCAAACCACACCACTGTCTCTATATTACCTAACTTACCCATTCAAACCACACCACTGTCTCTATATTACCTAACTTACCCATTCAAACCACACCACTGTCTCTATATTACCTAACTTACCCATCCAAACCACACCACTGTCTCCTTATTTTACCTAACTTACCTGCCACAAACTCCATTACAATGTATATAGGATGTCTCTCAGTGCAAACACCAACTAATTTCACAATATTTGGGTGGTCATATTGGCGGAGAATTCTTGCCTCCATCAAGAACTTCTGCCTGACACTGGGATCCACATTTTCTCTACACGTCTTTACAGCTACTGGTGTTCTATCCTTTTTCAGAATGCCTTTGACAACATCACCAAAATTTCCCTATTGATAAGCAATAAAACATAATACATTTATATATATAACCCATGAAAAATTAACTGTATACCAAATCCATTGTTCTTCATTGTAGCTGCTTAACTTCTACCTTGGAACCCCAGGAGAGGGGTACTATGCTCACCAAGAAATTATGTGGTGGGTGTATGCATGGTTAGCAAGAGAAAGCCCAACCACTGAACAATAGCAATAGTGAACACCATGCAAAGGAAACAATGAATCTTCAGTATGGACCCCTTTCACACACAACAAATGTAGAACGCACATCCCGTTTCAGACTCACACACCCAACAATTAAACACCTACTAGCCCCTGTAGAGTTGTTTATCTTGATACACCATGACATGTCTACCTATTGCATATAACATTACAGGTCTATTTGTGTAAACACCATGACAGGGAGTTCAGGCTGGGTATATTCTTGAATTTATGTTTTAAAATAATGAACACTTAGATGTTAGTTTTTATATAATAGCACTTTAACATTTCACACTCGGTGCTCAAAGCACTTGACAATTATTACCCATGGCATGGACCTATAGTGACACAGCAGCCCTTTATATTTCTTCGACTCCCTGGTGAACTAACCTAGAACCCAGGCATATGGGGATTTTGAATTACGGGCAAATAATGAATTCAAAAACCCCATTTGCATGACTGTATTCCCACCTACGGGGGGGAGGGTGTATAAATCCATTGCAACCTCTATAAACACATAGGATTAAAGCATTCACATTTCAACCGCTATCCTACCAGGTCCCCAATTATACAGCTGAATTGATAGGAGTGCAAATCTTCAAATCATTGCCCCAAGGACTTTAGCCGTTCAGGAACAAATTGCAGTGGCGAGGCTGCAATCTACAGATTCCAAGCTGGACCATCATGATTCCACATTTACTTGTCCAATCTGTACTACAAGATTACAATACCTTGCCAAGGAAGTCTCCAATGATAATGTCATCATGTGTTAGATCCCACTGTCTGACGATGGGAGTTCTGAGTATGGCTCCCGATGCTTTGGTCACTGGTTTACTAGTTCTTAACTGACAATTTATCAACTGACCAATTGAGTCAAATGCCTCTCCTTCCAGTCTGAACTGACCCTGAAAAACAAATAGACAGCAAAAATAAAGCTGACAATCTGCTGAACACTAGATGTGACAACTTGATACTATACCAGGCACAAACTAAGTTATTGTCTTTGAACAGAAAATATGGATTATATAACCTGGTTTTTTCTATGTTACAACAACCCATGTCTACATCACAGGTTCTGCACAAAATATGAGTCAAAATGTCCAAAAATCAAGATTATTTTTTCTTGAGTTTTTATTCATTATGCTTGAAGAGGTATAATTCTATTATTCCCCTAATATCTTACTTCATTCAGTCAGAAAAAACTCATGACCTAAGGGTTGTCACTACTCATCTAGTGACTCATAGTGACAAGGCCTCTTAGGTCACTTGTATTTTCACTGGCTGAACAAAAGAAATTTTTTTTGGAAAGTATCTTATTATTCATTCAACTGAATAACTCCTAGTTTGTAAGGTACGCTGTGATGGGTACCGTCACATAATGGTCAACTCCTAGTTTGTAAGGTACGCTGTGATGGGTACCGTCACATAATGATCAACTCCTAGGTTGTAAGGTATGCTGTGATGGGTGCCCTCACATAATGATCAACTCCTAGTTTGTAAGGTACGCTGTGATGGGTGCCCTCACATAATGATCAACTCCTAGGTTGTAAGGTACGCTGTGATGGGTGCCCTCACATAATGATCAACTCCTAGTTTGTAAGGTACGCTGTGATGGGCACCCTCACATAATGATCAACTCCTAGGTTGTAAGGTACGCTGTGATGGTGTACCCTCACATAATAGTCAAATCCTAGTTTGTAAGGTACGCTGTGATGGGGTGCCCTCACATAATGGTCAGCGTCTAGTTTGTAAGGTACGCTGTGATGGGGCGCCCTCATATAATGATCAAACCCTGAGAGAGAGAGAGAGAGGAGGCAGGTGAAGGTGGACGTATCTTACAGTCTACAAGATAAGATGAGGTACATTACTTACTTCTTTATTCTGAATTGGGAAATGTTTATGTTTATCTTGCCATTTTACAGACAAGACATATTGGTCTGGATCGTCTCCTCGCTGTCGGACTAAGAATTCACCATCATTTCGCAGAAGTTCAATAGCCTCTGGTCTTGGAATACAGCCATGGTACCACTCTTCATCATCTAGTGTTCTAATTGCTTCTACCTACAATCACAAAATATATACAAATATTAATAGAGAACATCTATTTGGGATAGTCAAGAAAATTTACAAGAAAATAACTACCATTAACCTTTTAAATTAAATCTATATATCTATTTGCTAATAATAATAATTACGACAAAGAAAAGTAAACCTTTATGATATAAATTGGTCCTAAAATTACAAAAAATAAACAAAAGTAACTCATTAAAAACAGTCCATCAAAGTGAAAAACTAGTCAAGGATTCATTTTGTACTCATTTTGCACTGATTAAAGTAATATATAACATTTTGTCAAATGTGGTTATCTTCTGATTTTTTACCGTGAAATAATTTATCGTACGTTGGGAACTGTACTATGCTTGTTACAAATTATATACATTTTGGGCTTTTTAATTTCCAAAAAGTTTTTGAATGTAGTTCACAAATTGGTTTTTGATATCAATTGACAGGCCTGAAATAACAAATACAAAGTTCTTAGCTGAGAGTGATAAAGTGGGTGTAAACTCTACCCAACTTTTGTGTTTTCTTTGTACAAGATTTTCATCCACTTTCACTGGGTAACTGAATATTTTACAAAACTGATCCACATACTCTGTGAGCGTTAATTCACAAATGAATCTTTGTTAAATAAAAGAATCTGATTATTGATGGAACAGCTAATCAACACTTTGATTGGTTAATCTTTTCTGAATATTTTGCTCAACACCTGGTGTCCCATCCAATCATATTAAAGAAATCAAAGATATACATCACTATGTGCTTGATCACCAAATTAATTGAAAAATGGGAATCTGACAAAAACAGTTAGGACAGGAATTTGAGTTGAGTATTAATGAGGTAAAGAAAATCAGGAAACTAGTTAGTCATTCACACAGGTTATTATGTAAAAGATGTCTTCCATGAAGTGTGGAAGCTGAAGAACCAAGTGAGAGATATACACATCACAGCAATGTCCCTTTTGGTCAATGGTTTTTGCATTTGTTGTTATCATCACCAAATTATTGGTTTTATTGTTGAATCATCCAAAACATTCCCACATCAACTCTTGTTCCTGTTTTTTTCTCAACAAATCAATGTCGTAATTGTTGTTAACCAAAGAATTGTTGATTTATGCCATCATAGTTTTTGTTGTGTGAGAAAAATCATCTCAGGACTCAAATACTGTACAATAATAATGGTAAATTTGTAGAATGTCTTAATAGATCTAACACTGACAA
The DNA here is from genome assembly GCF_964340395.1 of Glandiceps talaboti. Taxonomy (NCBI): domain Eukaryota; kingdom Metazoa; phylum Hemichordata; class Enteropneusta; family Spengelidae; genus Glandiceps; species Glandiceps talaboti. Next base: position 20,026,515 of record NC_135564.1, on the reverse strand, counting down.
AATAACAAAACAATTAAACACAAAATTTAAACTATCTGATTTATAAAATAAAATGAAACATACTGTTGATATATACCTTACACATTTTTGTCTTTTCAAAGTCTATCTGATTATTAAACTGTGTCATACTAAAATTGACTAGTAAGAATTTCAAATGTTTGACAGAATAAGCAACATGTCTTGTGGGGCTCTCTCCTCTCTAGATACATATAGCTATTTAGTACAATAAATACTGTAAACCTGGAAATTTCCGCCAAAGACTTATTTTTGCTAATTTCACTAAAAAACAAAAATGCAAAAATGAATAGTGACTAAAATGCCTTTTTGTACATGAACACAATGTATCAGTCTGATAAATAATACAAATTAGTCTTTGAGAACTAGCTGAAGACTAGGTTTACAGTATTTCATGTCTGACCAAATCTTTGAACCTCATCACAAGTGTCTTCTTGAAAAAGCAGTTCATACTACAAAACTACAACTAATTGAAGAATTCAAGGTGTTTTTGTACTGAATTACTAGTTATACCATGAATCAAAAATTGGGTACCTACATGCTGGGAAGCTAGCTCTTCTACATGTAACAATATTTTCTAATGTATTGCTACAATGAAACTAACAGGAGAACAACAACATACCATAGTTATATAAGAAAGAATGTGTCTCAAGGAAAATTTTGTTTAAAAATTGACATAGCTTGAATCACCAAAGACTTTCCCTATATGAAAGCCTGGGCCTTATTTATTCATTGAAATCGTGTATGTTGTTGTCACAGTAAATACACAATCTATTATTTTCTCATACAACTAACAGTGTTTGAAAGCAATTCTAAGATGGATCAATATTTTGTTATACACTATTCACAACTACTGCATGGTGAATGACCTCTCATTTTCCTTCTTTATTTTAACTGAGAATGGGTAGAAGTTTTCTTGAACAAAGAGCAAACTTGTATTTTTAGATACATACTACCTTAAGTACAAATAACATAATATACCAGGCTTATAATATGGTGTAATCTGATACAATGCTTTCCTAGTTCTGATGTTATTTCTTCTGCGGTGCCATAAAAGAGGCTGTGGTTTATGACGATGATATTATGATTATTATCGGAAGCAGTATTAATATTCTGGTATCAAAAGCTGACATTTATGATAGTATTGGGTTCAATACAGTTATGGGATTGTCAGTTTTGTACAATGAGAACTTAACTTCTGTTTCTACAGTTTTGTGATTTTTTTTCATGTTCTTGTGATTGACAAGTACAACACTGACATACTCAATATGGAAACTTATTAAAAAAATGGCAAACCTACAGAAGTTTAAAGAATTCTTCTAATAATTCTTCTTTTAGGAGTTTGCTTTGAGATGTAAGACACTTTGAAGTAGTTCCATTAGCCCAATGTAACAATATAGAAACTAGTATCTAAACTACATTATAAAATAAATTCACTATTGAAAACTAAACTAACTACAGGACATGACTAAAAGTGACAACATATATGGTGTGTGTAACCTGTACCAATATACAAATCTCTTTAAAAGGTCGAAGGTCGAATCCATCGGGTCAAACTGCATACAAATGCTGATTGGTTAAAAAAAGATCAGCATCAGCAAATCAGGAAAAGGGTTCCTTAATTAGCACAGGTCACAAATGTTTAAATGGTGACTCTCCCTGGTCAAACTACACATGAGTAGCTGATTGGTTAGAAAATATTTGAATCAGCCAATCAGGGAAAACTTTCCACATGTATATTAGCACAGGTCACAAATATTCTAATGACTACGGATGATTTTCAATGCTTGGTTTGTTTAGGTCAGAGGTTGGACGTGAGGGATGATGATTGGTTGGTTGGTTGGTTGGTAAGTATTGTTAGCTCCACTACATGCAGTGCACACAGCAAACTATCAAGCAAGCCAGGGCTATTGTTAGGACAACTTACCAAAAAATTGAGTTTTTGTCCTTCTGCTGCCTCCATGAAGCATGGGGTGAAACACCTGAATAGAAATGCTATATCTCTGTCTAACCTCAACAGTTGTCATGGTGATAGTTACTATGGAGATTCCAACTAATGAAAGACCTGATTAGAACTGCTCAGCTATTGCTGTCTAACCTCATCACCAGGTGTCATGGTGATAGTAACTATGGTGATTCCAACTACCTGACTCTGCAACTGCTGTATATAGAAGTTTCTATCATACCTGTTTTGTGATGTATGTATTGTTGGATTGTCAAGAGTCATTGACAGAGACAGAAGTAAATGTAGAATACCAGAATAAAAGTAATGTAGTTTGTTCTAACATGTCACTAGTCTGCCAACTGTTAAGTGATATAAAAGTGCCTCCAATTGGCTGCTGCTTGCTTTACTTGAAAGCTGCTCCTTGATTGGTCGGCATGAATCAGGTGACTCATTAAGCTAACAAGACAGTGACAGTTATAACAAATTATGGTGAGAGTGAAAACAAAAGCAAATGAGACATTCCCTTAAAGCATGCCAGGCAAAGTTTCATTCTTTGGTATCATGAACAGGGAATGTTAGAGAGTAATTTTTTTGTATAGAAAGTTATATATTGGGTGAGGAATGAAAGCGCAAAAATGTGTGAAATTTCCATGAATTTTATTATAAAACACTATGAATGTTTTGGGAATATACAACTGTATAGAAAATGTCATGTGCATGGCAAGCGATGCATATTGTCTAATAGGAAATTTTAATTTTTTACAAGAAATGAATTTTTTAAAACCAAAATCAGCAAAATATGAAGTGAGCAGCAGATTGTCAATCAAAGCTGAGAAAAATAATTGGAAAGCTGAAAATGTGCAAAAATGAATTATTATTGGGTTTTTGGTTGAAACATTCTAAAATGTACAAACAGAAAACTAAAAAACAGTGTAATGTATATATGTATGAAGGCTATTTTGGCTGAGGTGTCAATTTCTACCAAAGTTTTTCCCTGCTTCATCTTTCTATTTGCTAAAAAACTTCAATATAATGGAATTTCGTCTTACAATATGCTGGCTTGCTGGATATTTTGCAGTTTTGGCAAATAACTCTCAACATACAACTAAAGTCACTTTTGATAAAATTTGTCAGTTATAAGACAAACTTACATTAATTTTTAGTTGCAAGTATAAAACATAGATATATATGTATATACACACACCACACAACACCACACTTTGCACATCAACTTTTAACAAATAATACTTCAGCAAATATATACATAAGATTGCATTTGTGGCACAGTTTCTAACTAGTAGCTGACCATGGTAATTTAGGCACAATATTAGTAAACACAAACTTTGACAACAAACTTTTTTTCTTCGAAACACTTTACATTAACTTTTAACATTAACTTGACAGAATATCTTTATGGCAAACAAGAAATATGATGATAAACTTTTTTTAAGAAGAGAATCAATTTGCAGAAAATTGCTTATCAAGGTAAAACATGAACTATTTATCTCTTAATATTTACAGAAGATATAATGACACTGTACAGAACTTTAAGGGTTTTGTTTTTGTTATTTTAGTTTCAAATTGAAGGTTTTCTTAGTCTACTCATGGTAGTATGACTTTTCACTATAGGCAGGGATTTCATTAGTCATGTTAACAAATATGTTAACTGCTTCAATATTGAATTATTTTACTTGAAATATTCAACATCAAATTGGAAATGAAAATGGAGTGAGGTGAAATGGCAACATAAAACAGAATACCTTATCCAAGCAAAGTGCATGTATCATATTACAGCTTTTTGTTCTTTTGTTCATTTTGCATTGTAACAATAATATATCTTGCTGCATACATTGATTTTTGCCAGCATTTTTTGCCTTAAGAAATGCCAGTCTATTTACTAAAGGCCTGGGACTGTTTTTTCTGAACTCTCACCTCCAACATTACCATCACTGATATGTCATCGCTTAATGAAGTAGAGAAAGTAGTTCCTAAAAATCACGTAAAAACTTTGTATATCAGCCTGTCTGATGAGTTTTCATGTGACACTAAAACTGAGACAAACTGTTTAAAGTTCTGAACAATGTCGCTTGAATTTTACACACTTCATTTTACACACTTACTTACATACCTGAAGCAAATTACAGAGTCTTTAAGTTTACACACTTACTACTTAGAGAAAAATTACAGCGTCTTTAAGTTTACACTTTACTGTAGATGTATTACAGAATAGTGACATGAATTAAAGTATAGGATATTGGAAGACAGTCTACAATGACTGGATGGAATGTAATATAGGAAATTTGAATATCTCTCTATTCACAGCTGATTGTAACTGTAGAACAGTACTACTACTACTGGTACCAGGTATATTGTCATTTCTAGGTGACTGTATTATGAAGTATAGCTACTACAGATAGAAGACTGGATGGAATGGAATGAAACTTAATCATCTTTCTTATCATTTTTACTATAAGAACTGTATAAAGTAACAGTATTCCTGGATATATAATTATAATTTAGGTGTAAACTGTCTATCTAAGTACATGCTATGATGACGACTGGATGCAATGTATTAATATATGATATCTTTCTCTTATCACAGCTATTCTGTTACTGGTACTATTGGATACAAGTATCATAATTAAGGTATATGCTGTCTACATATACATGTTGAAGGTTGGATGGAATCTCTTATCACATCTATGGTAACTGAATAATGGTACTATATATATTGCATTACACATATACATAATTATATACCGCCTATATCATAAATACAATACAAGCATAGACTGTTAAGTCTGGATGGATTATGAAATGGATATGAATCTGTCTTTAAGACAATTACCATATAACTATGTATGGTATTAATGGGTATATCTATCATCATTTATGTCAATAACATCTACCTACTATCAATATTATTATTAAGTACACATTACATTGAATGCTGGAGGGAATGTAAAATATCTGATTAATAGTCTCTGTAATTGTCAATAACTAACTACTTTACCTGTAATATTACACTACTGTCTATACTATTAATAGTGGCATTTATATGTACACTGTCTAAAATTGGTTAATTTTTGTGGTGGCCTAATATCTGAAATCTCGAATGTGACACTTATGGGGGGTTTATTTGAGAAACAACACATTAAAAGGGAGACTCCACCAACCATGGCTAGGCGCCATTTGTTACTTGCTTGCCAAGTGTTGGGATGATCACCCAATACGGCGTATTCCGGTTATCGAACTTCCGGTTGTTTCGCAGGAAAGTATCGCGAGGGGGCGCACCATATCTGACAAAGTGAGGGCCAGAATTTTCGTCATGGCATCTAATAGTATGGCGATGTATGAAGCTGTCAACAAAATGGGTGTAAAAGAACTCCGTGCATTCATAAAAGAGTGGAAAATTACTACTTCTAAATCTACTAGATATCGCCAGAAATGCTGTCAACCTTGGTCTTGAAACACTAGAAAATGATAATTTTCTGAGAGAACGGAAGAGGAGACGAATAGTGGATGTCAAGCATCAAAAGATAGAACTAATCGACAGCGGAAACATTGAAAGTTGGACGGAGGACCTTCGAAATATACCCGATGTAGACATGATAAACATATTTCTTTACCTTACTGGTGTCTATTGCTTGACAAAAGAACGATTAGAAAATTACAAATCTGACAACAGCTTCCAATCTGATTAAAATCCGATGTAGATGTTGGCTGATCGTTCATTGCTATTTTACCTTCGTTATTTTGCCTGAATTGACCTTCTTGGTACATGTTTACATTTTTTAGCTTGCCTGATCGCCTCCTCTACGATCAGGCTAAAAAAATGTAAACATGTACCAAGAAAAATAATATCAGGCAAAATAACGAAGGTAAAATAGCAATGAACGATTAGCCGACATCTACATCGGATTTTAATCAGATTGAACAGCATCCAGCTACAGTCATTGCAATATTGAGAGTTCGGTCGACAATTACCAAGCCACATGTTTATATTGTAACTGATGTCGCCGCATACTTAGGCCTTTCTTGTTTATTAGAACAGTGGTGTAGCACCACGGGTGAAATCATAAAACTTTGTCCGGAAAAAAACATTTCATGTACTGGTTATAAGTTGGCATAAACATATTTGTATTGATATACTCATCTTTACTATCACACTTTGGTTAGCTTGCTATTCTTCATTCAGGACCATCAGTGTATAAAAAACCCCATTGAAGTCGGCAACGAATCATAAATATTGTTATTGTGATTGATGTACCACACCGCCCACCCCTTCAATGAATCGGCCTTCCATGTAACGTTTACGTGGTTCACTCATCATACCATGTCTTATGCCGATCTGATTAATCCGATGTAGGTACATGTTTACGTTTTTGTCCTGATCGGTAGTGGAGGCGATCAAACATGTACCACGAAGGTCAATTCAGGCACAATAACGAAAGTAAAATAGCAATGAACGATTAGCCGACATCTACATCGGATTTTAATCAGATTGGTTTTATACAAGCTGCAATAACTGTAGCGTATATTGTGATTTTGAGGGTTCTTTCCTCTGTTTTTGTATCTTTTTCCGTTCCGATGTTTGACTGGAAGCAATCGCTACAATTTCTCCAACGGTAACGCAAATGGACGAGGTCACACTGAAAACGTGAGTGAGATGTCAGTGTACTACCCGTTTCAAAATGTTGCTACTTTTGGGTTTTCCTCACGGTCGAATTGCAGAGCCAAACTTACGCGAAATATTAGGAGAACAAGAGGTTAATTTGCTATTTCGTTATTTGATGGGCGATAATGCAATATTATAGCGTAAAGTTACGGGGAATGACAGAAAATCTTTAGTCAGTGGTTACGATGGACTCTATGCTTTGCAACAATGCTCTACAATTCTGGCCCTCACTTCCGGTTCTAAAACAGCGCCCCTAGTGGCCAAACAATCATATCTTTTATCTTTTTGGGGCTTCTTCGATAACCGGAATACGGCGTATTCTTTCTCAAATTTGTGTAAGATGACAAGCACTGTGCTTTTAAGACACTGTCATGCTAAATGGCAATATGATGGGGGTTTGATATATATATACGTACACTTCCTAGTACCATCCCTTTAGGGCTAGCTATTATATGTCAATGCATGGAACTCTGGAATCTCTTAAAATCTTGATACTTTTTACAATGAACATAATAATAATTATTAATAACTAGTTACATTTACAATTAATTCTGTTGAATAGTTCATTCCAGTTTCCTTACAAAAGTATATTTTTTCTATGTATGTGGTTTGAAACATTTTAACGGGAAGTTGTAATATATTTTGTTGTTGTTGCTGTTTTTTGGAGGAATCAATGCCAATCAATAAAATCTCTCACAAGTTACTATAGCCAAAATTTCCTTGTTGTTCACATTGCACTGCACACTTATTACATGTAGAGCTAATTCTATTGAATATATCATTTCTGTTTTCTTATGTGGTTGCAAACATTTCAACTGGAAACTGTTATACCAACTCACCTTAACTGTAATGCAGTGCGATTTCAAATTGTCCACAACGAAATCATTGTAAATCGCAAATTTAATACACGTCAGCTGTGACTGACTGTGTATGTATTTGACATATCAAAACACGTCCATATTTTTCTTTGTATCATCAATACTTGATACAATTCCCTAACTTCAAATCAAATTTAGCAGCAATTTCCGTTTCCAGAATAAAACTGAAACTATCAGAATTAATATTTGTCACTACAAATAGACACGGTTTCCTTAAATTTCAAAATAATTTAAATTTGAATTTATACAATAAATAATACATTATTTTCATGGAAAGTATAAAATTGAATTGGCCAAGCACATTTTCTGCATTTTAATTATTAAGTTAACACCCATCTAGAATAGTACTGCAAGGTAAAAGGAAACCAATTCTAATAAAAATATCTTGCAAACTAAAACAAGGCAACATAATTCAAAACCTTAAATCATTATTAAAAATAAATATATTTGGGGTTAATATTATTGTATCCGCAATGCTGTTATTGATAGTATTATCTCTAAACTTTATCTTAGCTGATAGACCATGCTGTTGTTTTGTTATCAGTGGGGGACTGGATTGCCGAATTGTCACTCCGAGTGCTGGATGTGGAGTTTTGTCGTTTGTGTTTGCGTTTGGATGATTTATGTGATTTTTTACCTACACCTACAGGTGTTACTGGTGGAGAATTTGATACAAAAGCTACATCACCACTATGATGTGCAGCACCGCTATGATGTGCGTTATCACTATAATGTGCATCACCACTTCCACCAAAATCAAACACATCCTCTGATGTGTCTTTATCAGGGGTTCTATTCATCCTACTGTTATCAAAATAAAACGGGTCATCGTTATTATTTTCAGATCTTTCAGCTACAGTTATAGTTTTAACATTATTTGGCGTGGTAGGTACCTCTGAATATTCCTCGCCATCGTTTTGGTCTTGTTTTGGTGGCGTATCATCTCCTCCTCCACTATCTGACTTCTTGTTCTTTCTGAACATTGTTGCTATTCCTTTCTTCTTGCCAATTTTCCCTAAAGTGTCAGTCTGTTCAAGAAAATAATAAAACATACAATATGAGAAGGTACTCTATTACTACACAGTCCTAATAATTACATATTATTCTCAAACATTTTTCTTTGTTCAGCCAAAGAAACTACAAGTGACCTAAGGGGTCGTGTTACTTTGAGTCACAGATCAGACATGACAAAAATTTACATCACGAGTATTTTTCGAGTAAAGAAAAATATTGGGGTATAATATAATATAACGATGGTACTAAAGCATTATTCATGAAAAAATTGGGAAGAGTAATAACTTATATTTTGAGAAGAAAATGAATGACACATTTGCATTAATTGCCATGATGTAAAGCAACCGGGATGTTGTCTATACCCCATATTTTTTTTTCAAATGTGTTCAACTTGACTTGCATGTGAAATATTAGGTTATGTTAATGTACTCACTTTAGTTCTTGGTTCTGATGGCTCTGGATCATTAGAAACATCAGCATATGCAAATTCAATTCCTGCTGGTGGCACAGCTTGACCAAGTTCAGCTATTTTTCTGTCAACAACTTCAAATTGCACACTCATCTTGGCCGCTTTACACTTCAACTCACCAAGTTCTTTAATCGCTTCCCTTAGACATTTCTGCTTTTCAAAAAGGCTGCAACATAAACAGTTTGATATGATTAGCACTGGAAATATAATACTGGTAACATTTCCCAATTCTTTGTGTTATTCATCTTGTCATTTTTATAGGACACCTACAGTGCCATAGACAGGGAGGGTTAGCAGGAAAGAGATTTTTTGTTAACTGCCCTCAGGTTTGCGAAAGGGTATACTTTTCACGCTAGAACTTACAACATAGTTTTTCTTTAGGGTGGATAGACATCAAAGTTCAAATATCTGACTGAAATAATTTAGTACAGGTAAATGTACAACATTTGCTTTTCATGTTAGGCAGGATAGCATTATTTATTGTCAATACTTTAGAGGATTTACTTTTTTCAAAAAGGATTTTTATGTTAATGTTATGAAAATCAAACCTGCATAAAATTGTTAATACTTACTCGTCAATCATATTGTCTTCAGCTTCTGTTGGACTGATTGAATTGATTTCAACATTCAAGTTATCTATTTCTTTTTCCTTTTCATTAATGGAGTCATGGCATTTTTGCAGGAGATCTTCCAGTTCTGTTCGTCTGAAGAAAACACAAGAAAATCATCTTATATGGACTAGTGATGGAGTGGAGAGGAAACCATTACAAGTTGGACATGCATTCTTTCATTTCAGAGTCAAAACTGTTTGCCGTGTGTGTTCAAGTAAATTAAGACCAATACAGCTGTAATGGATCAATGTGGCCTTCATGGATCACTCTTGGGACATTACAACTAAAATGATGCAGGTTTGGTGTTTCACTCATGGTACGTTACATTTTTGACACAAAGATAGACACATCTCAAATCTAGACTAACAATAACAGAGATACAACAAACACAGTAGGAATCCTTCACCCAATTACACTGAACACTCATATAGTCATAATCGTTACTATTCTTTCACAGTGCAGTAAAAACAGGCTTCTAATGAAAACATTATACATAGACTTGATAATTTTAATGGCTGAATGTGTTTATTTTCTAACTGATAATCAATATTTCAACTCTGACAACTTCTACATCCACTGTGTATGGCACCTATGTTTAAGTTTCTTTTGCATTAGAAGTTGTCTGAGGGTGTGTAATAAATGTCATGTTACATGAGTGAAACAACAAGCCTACATCATTTTAGCTGTAAGGGTGAACTAAAAACTTTGCTTTCTTACTTGTGTGTGACACCCTCTATAGTTAAGTTGTCCAGGACTACCTCATTGGCTGTCAAGTAGCTGTCTGTGTATTCTGATTGGACTTCAGTCTTGAACTCAAAGACAGTAGGTATTGGTGGGTCACCACTACAATACAAACAATACACTTGGTCAAATGTCTTTTCCTGTATACTTTTATTTGTAGTATGAAAGTCTCACAATTTCAGAATGTTACTTCAATAACTATTTTGCTTTGGCACGTGTGTGTGTGTGTGTGTGTGTGTGTGTGTGTGTGTGTGTGTGTGTGTGTGTGTGTGTGTGTGTGTGTGTGTGTGTGTGTGTGTGTGTGTGTGTACTTAGTACATGACAATGACATCATCTCACCTGTATTGTTCAATAAACGTAAGGTACTCAGTTTGTGGCTGAATTTCTGAAATACTTGTTCCAATTGTCTCTTGGATGTTCCTGTAATCCTCATTACCTGTATTGGTTAGATCAGCAAACTTGGCAAGTAATTCTTTACTGTCAACAAAGAAGATAAAGAAACCCTCAAATTATTAAAACATCTCAGCACCCTCTTGACAAAGTGACAATTACATTCCTACCCTCTTGTACACTTCATGTCAAAATGGTGAACAATTGTCACCAGGCCCTGTATTCTTTTAGCCTAATTTATGATTGTCATCATAGATTGATGCTTCTTATGTCTCAGCCCTCTTGTGAATTTTACAGACAGAACAGAGAATTAGGTACATACCTTTCATCACTGAAATACAGAACTCTCATGTGTGTGTGTGTGTGTGTGTGTGTGTGTGTGTGTGTGTGTGTGTGTGTGTGTGAGTGTAGTGTACCTGGGGTATTTGCATATTACAGTGTTCTAAGTGGCTGTTCTCTTAAAGCGAAGAAAGTGAAAGTGCAGCAGAAAACACCACAATTATGAGTGTTAACAGCCCAAGTACCAACACTGACACTCAATATAGCCACTGGGTTCTCTTATTATTACATATGTTTACCTAAAGTAGCAAAGTTTGTAAAAAAAATACATACTTGTAACATATACGAATGTAAGTACGGTATACTCCCTGTATTTGTTCAAGTGCTTGTGGTGTTCTCTACAGCTTTTTATTTTAACAAGCATAGCAAGTAAAAGTACAGCAGAAACACTGCAAGTGTGAGAGTGCAAATACCCCTGAGTACCAACACTGGCACTCACATGGCATGGGGTTCTGTTATATTACAAATGTTTAGCAAAAACAGTAAATTTTCGTGAATATAATACTGAGTCTGTGTGATAATTCAATGTTAGTAATCGTGTACTCATTTACATATCATTTGCATACAGGCACATGTATATAATAATGTTTTCAATATGGCACTGCAGTGCAAACACCATTAGTATGCAAGCACACATTGATGCATGGAAGTAATCATTGGTACATAATTATATAATATTACACATTATTTAGGGGTATATATACTGAGCTGAATTTAACATACATTTGTGAGACTTGGCTTTCCTGTGCTTGTTGATGCATGTCCAGTAGTTGTGGTAGCAATGTTGTATTGTAATGCTCTTGGTGAGTCTGTGCCTGCATTATTGCAAAAACATAATCGTTGTGTATTTTGTGGAGTTTCACTGTGCTTTTTCTGAACTTTTCTTTCGCTTTCTCAATGTCTTTTTCTTTTCCTGAAAATTGAAACACATAATTTATCAATATGACTCAATAAATGTCCTCAACTGAAAAAGTTAAAACTTTACAGTAATTAAACATGGCGTCACAAACTTTACTATTTAGAATAACATGGGTTTTTTCCAAAATGAAACAAGACAAGTCTTTGCCGAAGACACAGACCCAAGAAATCCGATATTCCTGTCTGAGAAATGATGTCTTAATGACGGACTCACAGATGGATGGACAGCCAGAAACAAATGAATGATTTCATCTATTGTGTCTCCCATTTACGAAGAGCACACACTATACACTAGAGTGCTGAATACAAGAGAACTTGACTAGTTGTGAACTCAGTCAGTCAAGGAAAACTTGTCAGTTACAAACTCACCCAATGATGATAAAGTGAATAGTATTAATTATTCATTCCAATGTATACCCGGAATATATCAAATTAGCTATGTTAAGTGTGTTTCTGATGATTATTTGCCACTTGTCATGACTGTTTTCATCTATATCATGCACAAAACAAAATTCACAAGCATTACTCAAAATATAAAGTATTTTACTAACCTTTGTTGAGAGCATCATCATATTTGGTTCTGCAATCTTTTGTTTCCTTTGCAAACTTCATATATTTATTATAATTATCCTCAACTTCATCTGATAACTGCAGGCAAAGATTTGTAAAGAGTTAGAATATATTCATAAATTTGGGTCTAATACTGAGTCAGTTATCTGATGTATACCTGTTCATCCCCCAAAATGTCACGTAAATTGTACTGAGTGCATCTGGTTTTTTTCATTTGTCTTGTGTGACCCATTCCCATTTTTTCTTCATTCATTCATGTCTTGGGTTCTGTTTATTTTTGTATGAATAAAATGTAAACTTTATAAAAAAAACCAAAGAATTTTATTTTTTACATTATACATACACACAAAGTATTTCATAACTCCACTATTGAAATAAAACTCACAGTTAAGAATTCGCTGTCAATCTTGTGTCTTGCTTGATTGTAATGTTTTTTGGAGTCTATTTTTTCTCTTATAAGTGTAGTAAGTTTGTTAAGGACATTGTCGTTTATACTGTCAGCATTTTTCTTAAGATTTCTACAAACTTGCTCTGTTTCTTTCACCATGGTTTGCCATGCCTGTCAACAAATAGATAGAAGGATAAATCAGAATGCTGGCAATTTTAAGAATTATGATAAGAAATGAAAGAAATCAAGGAAGAACTCTTTTACTGACTCTATTAATAAAAAATTATCAAAAATTCAACACATCCTCTACATACACACACAGAATAGGAATGTCTCCCAAGTGGCCATCGCCTCAGAGTACCACATGCACGTACAAACAGGTTTAAGTTTAGTTTCATGCTAAGATCAATTCAATTCATCAATATCATGTAATCATTGATTTATTTATTTGTCAATACAAAGGAAATTTCATGTTTTGATGACAAATAAAATTATAATAATTATAATAATAATAAATCAGTCTTGTAAAGGTATAATTACATTGTTCTCCAATATTTGTCTTCAACTCAGAGTAACAGGGCCCCTTAGGTCACTCATATTTTCCTCTGCTCAACAAAGATAAATACTGGGGAATAATATCTACTTGAAGACACTTTAACTACCAAGTAATCAAAAGGATACTGACCATAAAAATCTGACTGCTGTGTGTATCGTTATCATTGTCCAATTTTCCTGCAATTGTTACAAAGCCACTCAGCGCTTGTGCATAATCACGGTCATATTTGGCGCGAAGTGTAAAACATTTTTTCATAGTTTCAAGGAGTCGAATCTCCCTGTCACTGAGTTTAAGTATTGCATCATGGGATGCCTTGCTCTGTAGGTCTGTCCCAAATCCCATCTTTGAGTCAACTCGATTCTCCAACTGTGAAAAGAGAACAAAGACAGAGTAACATTAGATCAGACAGAGTGAGACTGAGAATGTGTAACTGGAATTGTAATCGTATACAATTAATATTTGTACACAGTCATGTTTGAATTCTGTTAAAATGTGTCAGAAGCTCAGATGTCGGCAAATTCTGTTAACATATTTGAAAAATAAAGCAAATTTGTGCACGACTTCTCTGAAATTATTCAGAAATAAGAAACGTTGAGCTTAAAATGTGTTTGTGTTGAAAAAAAATAGCACAAATACAAAGGAATGTCTTGTCAAGTATCCACCCAAATAAACAGCGTTAAAGTTCTTGTCGATGAGGAAGCACTAGTCTACAATTACATTGTAAGGGTGGAGCACCTTACATTTTGTTGTCAATATGAAAACATACTAAAAGTTCAGAGAAAGGTCCTTCCTGGTATACTACAAGTTGTAACTTCCGGGTTGATAAAGAAATAATAGATTAGTAATATATAGATGTAAAGTTTTGTGTATATACAGTAGTGCTTTCTCACACTGAGCTCAAGGCACTTTTAAATCATTACCCCTGGCAAGAACCTATGCTGGCACAACTGCCGTTCATACATGTACTTCCTTTTAACACCCTGGAGAGCAAGTATTCCATTGAAGCCTACATTTGTACATTATGTAAATGCACAGAGCTGAGACTTAAAGCCTGCACACAGTAATACAAATATGATATATCTATCCTACCGGGTTCCCATTATACAGCCGTCGTCGAGTTGACTGGGGATAATCTATTCTTACCAAAGGATTTTAGAAACTAATTTGAAACAAATAGCAGCATCCCAGCTCAAACTGACAACTTACAGATTGTTGATCATCCATTTTAACAGCCGCTATAGTTGTCTGTAAGATACACATTCAGGCTACGCTTAGTATCAGCCAGTACTCATAGCCTGATAGGGCTGAACAACACGACGTATCTTATAGTCTATAGCTACATGTATTGTACATGCATGCTATTCAACCATCATGACTCAACTATGGTCTGACAACTACCAGTAAACCTGTCCATGTATTTCTATTTCCTGTTAGACTTGCATTCTTTTCAAACCATGTATATTTTATGATATGTAAACAAGAACTATATTTACTAATAGTCTGCATTTTACAAGATATTGTGATATGTTACATGATGGTACTTTCATTTTGTTTCACTATACTGTCTTTCAACTTTTGTTTTAATTACAAATCAATCATTTGTTTAGGGGATTCTCGTTCCGCTTTTTGGCTAAGATTTTCAACCTCAGCATACTACAAGAGAAGGAGCTTTGACCACAATCACTTGTGAACTAATATTCCATTCCAGGATGGTAATATTCTAGTCTAGGATGATCATAATACAAAATAATGACATTATTATACATGTAGGTATTTCGATATTCAAAAAAATTGCCAGTGATTGTTACGGAATATGCACTGGCAACGGTATTTTTTGAATATCATAAATACCTATAATAATGTCATTATTTTGTATTATGATCATCATAGACTAGAATATTACCATCCTGGAATGGAATATTAGTTCACAAGTGACTGTGGCTTTGTGATCAACTTTGCAATGTCTGTAAGTTGAAGGCCAACTTATGCAAAACACTTTACAATCCCAAGACAAATTTAAAAAAAAAGTGTTATTGCAAGTTCAAATTAAAATTACACGTGTACAATGGTCAGAACAGGCACAATCTCTGTATTACCACAACATACACATGTACATGTATGAAAGAAAATATAAAAGCATACATGTACATACATGAAGTTAGCCAGGAATCCATGCGGCTTGGATTTTGTACATTTCGTCTTCCGGTGATTGGAAAGATGACTGTAAAAAATCCAATCTGCACGGATTCCAGGCTAACATGAAATATAGTACCTTTTGTATATATATGAATTATGACTAGGTGTTTGTAAAATAAATTGCCTTACATAAGATATACACACCAGAAAGCCTGCAGACTACAGCAATATTTGGTAACTATGATAGTTGAAATGAATGTCAGCTGTTGTCAAATCTGTAAATCATTGATATAAGTTGTAGACTGTTTGTAGCAATGTATGCATTCAAATAAAATGGCAGGTTCTACTTCCTGATTTAAAACAATAATAAATCATTGTTCTCAGTACATCTACTGGTAAATCTAAAATATATTTCATATTACACAGTGACTCATACAAAGTGAAAGTGCACATGACATTACAAATTTGCATGTAAAATGTAAGTACATGTACACTACTGTACATCCAAAATTAAATTTTAGTTATAGTTCAACATGATAGGGAAGTACATTTTCTGGCTAGCGTGACCCTATTTGTTTATGTTTCTCATTACTTATTCATGACAAAATGGATTGGTTGGTCTATTTTTTTTTTTAAAAATCATCTCCTTTTCCTCCTCTCTATCTTCTTTTTATTGCATTCCTGGTAACAAACCCTTTCCCAGCTTCTCTACACAATCGACACATCCTCAGCCCACCTACTTGAATAACTTCCACCATGAAAGAAATGTTCTGTTCGTCAACAAGTGTCGTCATCGCCACCATGACTGTAGATGGCATTGACAGTCAAGACACATTTGTGACGCTACAATCAACATACATCAATATTGTTCTTCTTTGCTTAGTTTAGTATGACATCTTATAGACCATCTCAGTACATGGGAGGGGGTGGGGGTGGGGGGTGGGGGTGGGGCTATGAGAATGAATGTAGATGGACTCAGGGTTCATAGACTATATCCATGAAATACAAACTTCTATTCACAGTCACATGTTTTGTATGCAAAGCCCAAATGTCCACTAACATCTTGTTAGCATTGTCAGGTGTGTACTTCTAAAGGGAAGTTATACATTTTTATTTGGAAATACATACATGTACATGATGTACAGCTGTTGATCACATCAACAAGAAAATCTGGAACGGTGCCATATTTCCAGCTTTGAATACTTTTACCTTTTTGAGTAGATTCACGTTTATTTTGTTATGCTTAATACAAGTATCAACCACTGAAAACCTACTGTAACACAGTAATGGTATTGTATTCACAGTTATGTCTCATACATATCTGGATGTTTTTAGTGTTTTTTTCCTCAGGTTCTTGGCAGGACTACACAGAAAAATATGGCACAGGTGATGTGTTTACAACCAAAACAAAATGAAAGAGACAAGTAAACAGTCAGGTTCTGGGAATATTAGACATGCTAAGACAGAAAAACACTGAGCTTAATATATAAATGTATAAGTTGTGTACTGTACATGTATTCCGTTTTGCAACAAGTACAACAGGAATTTACAAGCAGAACTTGTCACAAACAGGGAAAGTAAATAAACTGAATTGGATTAATAAAACTTGGCACAGTATGTTGGAACTACAGAGACTAGCCTAGATTTCATGGTTTGATATAAACAGTTTTACGGCCTCTTTATGTGTACATGAAATGCCACAGGAACATTTGGTGATGAATGTGAGCTATCTGGTAAAGAGGCCATAAAAGTTAAAACTGTTCTTATCAAACTATGAAATGTAATACAAGTGTCTGTACTTCCAACATGCTATGCCAAATGTTACTGATCTAATTCACATGCATATTTTCCCTGTTTACAGCAAGTTTTGTTTGTAAATGCTTGTATGTCACTAGTTGTATTATATATAGTCTAGAGGCTATCAATTGGGTTTCAATCTCAACATCTCTTTATTAAACCAATCGTTGGGTAAAAAGATCTTCAGAGTCAAACCTAATGGCTAGCATCTAGAATCTAGACTATCGGGTTTAGCAATGTTAGAGTGGCGAAATAATTGTTGCATGGTTTATTCAGTGCTAAACATGTTATTACAAAGAAAAGTGGGTCCAGAATTGTCCTGAAATACATTCAATAAAGATCAAACAGAAGTACATGGAAGTCTAGTTGCTAGACATTCAGGCTTTCTTCTGATATGATATGACAAGCTTATTGTATTGGGAAGAAAGCCTGAAGGTCTAGCAGCTAGACTACATGTTGGAGTTTAGGAATAGTCTGGATGCCAAGATGGTATCCGTCATATCTAAGAAAGATCTTAAGATTGGATGAAGGACATGGACAGCACTAAACTACAAAGGACATGTCATGTCACATGACATATACAAATGTATGATACAATGTCAACATGACCTTTATAGAATTTTCTGAATTTTATTTAATCTAAAACAAATAATTATTAATTGACCATATTGCGGGACTTTGACCTTTGACCTTTATCATAGATCACCTGTATCTTGTACAGTAGGTGTGTGTAAGTATCATAAATCAACAGCTGGGGTGATGAAGTAATCAATAAATGACAACACAACAGTCTATAGATAAATGTCACCGTTCTACCAACACTTGCTGAAAATCAATACTTGACTTGTCTCTAAAGTCAATAATATTTTCAACCTAAAAAACTGTCACTACATGATGTAGGTGTACAGACTAGGATTACTGCTATTTCAACTTACATGTATGTATGTATGTACTAGGATGTAATTGGAGATGTCATACATGTACATACAACAAATCTAATTTATGATTATGATCTGACCCCCCTCCCCTCACCATAGCTTGACTGAAACAAATCCCACATGTCACTAGATGTACATACACGTGTACTTGTTCTGTTACATTTGCTGCTATACAGTTACTGTGCTTGCTCACAAAAGACAAAGTGTTTGTGGATGGTCAATGACAATATGGGTGAGGGGGGGGGGAGTATCATGCAAAATGGTGATATTTGTTTGTACACAAAAACTACTACAAGTTGAGCAAAACATATTAATTTATGCATATGTGTGTAAGTCAGTACATTGTACATTGTACCACAATTTTGATGGCAGGATAAACACTTTGAACTTGTACTTAATACATTGTATCTGCTATCATTTCAGGATTAGTGTATTTAATTCATACTGACAGTTTAAGTACACATTACAGATACAGTTTATGTGATTGTCCCTTCTAATATGTAATAGTTACGTAACTACACCCTTACTGACCCCCTCTCTCCTATAGCCTAGTATCAAGACTTGTTGTTGACTAGTAGCTGTGGGTAGTAACCCCCAACCCATAAACAACATGTTGACTCCAGCCTACATTGTTGATAATAACCCCCCCCCCCCCCCCCCCCCCCCTTTAAACAACTCTAGCCTACATTGTTGATAGGACAGTCAGGAACCTTCACCAGAGTCTTCTGTATATTTAATAATAAAGACAGTTCTCTAAGACAATAGTACATGTAATGTATACTGTATGGTAGACTTGAGCACTTTACAACTACATGTATTTCCTTTATCTGTACTACCCTGATTCTAAAACACACAATAAACACTAAATACAAACATTATTATCATAGAGTAAACAAAACTTGGTTTGCCTTAGTGGGTGTGACTATAAGGTACATGTACATCTAGATGTGTACATGTACAGAATAGGAGTAATAGATGGGTGGAAAGACCTTGACCAGTTGCATGTATAACACTACAAACTAACCACACCTACATGTACCAGATGTATGTATATGTGTTACAGTATAGCAGGATTTCACAGAAGTTAGGCATTTTCTTATGTAAGCATCTGACATAATTATTGTGTACAAGTATGTACATAGCAATCAAGTTACAGAGTTGAGGGTATAAAATGTATATATGCACATGTAAATTTGTTTTATTAGATAGATGACAAGTTCTTTTGTGAATATACTTGTAAAAAGAAACAAAAACTTCCCTATCCATTCAGTTTTAACACACCTGTTTACTTTGGAGTAAAAGTTACTACCATGATATTTTTAATTATAACTGCAGTCTGCAGGTAGTGAGAGAGACCTTCAAAATCAAGGGCACCCTCTAGTGGTACAGGCTAGTACATTGATATCAAAATGAATGTAACAGTAAAGATTGCAATTTTAAATTTTGTACTAAAAATCATTCAAAAAATTCTTGTTAAGCATTTTTAGATCTTTGTGTACAGCCAAGTAAGTTAAATTATTACATATACAATGTACAGTACCAGAGCTGGATATATCTTTTTAAAATAATTTTTTTGATCATAGATAAAATTTCTCGTGCAATAAACTGACAACTAATTTGTAGTAGTAGAAGACAACAGGAGCACAACTACGACAGAATCAATGACATGCGAGGGCAAGTGTGGTGTACTCAAGATATTTGCATGAGTGCTTGCAGTGTTCTCTGCACCTGTACTTTCACTCTCTACGCATGTGACAGTGCAGCAGAAAACAAGTTGCAGGCATGGGTGCAAATACCTCTCCACACTGGAACTCATGGGGTTCTGTTATTATTACAAAGTTTATCTGAAACAGCACATTGTCATACACATCATATAGCACAATCACACGATTCTGTGTGTAGCGAACTATCGCATCCTCATTTTGCATGCATGTATACAATAATGTTTTCAGCATTGCACAGCAGTGAAAATACCACTAGTATGTAAGCACCAGTAATCTCATCATGGTACATATGTAATAATTTCACTTACTTGGCAGTGTACAAAAAAGGTAACATTTTATAGTTATGAAAATATCTAATTTTACAGTATACACATTGAGCATCAAGATATCCCAACTAAACCTACATTTGTACATACAAATAAACATGATGAAAGAAAATGAAAATTATAAAATTAAAGAATAATGCAAATATTTTCAGTTTCAATGACCTAAATTTCCCCATCATGTCCTACCTACATGTACCTTTCTCATTCATCACTATATTGTATATAAATGATTTATTTTAATAAGTTCTCTTCATGACCTGATTCTGTGCTCCAGATTTCTACCTTTTCATTCATTTTCACTGGCCATCAACTTTTTTCATTGCTACAGCAATTTCATTAAACTCACAATCAAACCTTAATTGTGTTATGGTCTTGATGGATCGGGCACCAACTATTCAATTTAAACTTAAAGTGAAACCACTTTATACAAGAATACTTGCTTTAGGGAGGTTTAGAATTACTATAATTCTTTTCACTGATCAAACCATCAACAAAGATGAGACTTTGACTTTTAATATTGAAATTGATTAAATAAAAGGGTTCTTTTTTTAGAGCTTTCTCTTTCTACAATGAGTAATTCCTTTACAGGAAACAAGAGTTTTTGACCTTAACAGTGTTACAATAATATCACTGTAAGCTATAAATGGATATTCTACAATTAAAGTTACATACATGCACATGTACATGTACATCGGTTTTAAAAAAAAAGTGTGTGGTTCCGATGACACACAATTTTAGCATCAGTGTGGTATGTCAATTTTTTTTCTTCATGTGTTAGTGTCTAGTTCCATTGTTTTCCAGATGGTCTGTTATTGGTTTCTTCCTATCAGATGTACAGCCATAATTTACAGATTGGAAGAACAGTGTAACTGTGTTACATGTATATATTGTTTCCACGCCCACTATTTCTCGCAAGAATTTGCTATTTTCACGATTTTATTTTGTTTTCTTGAATATGTAAAAAATTGTTTAGGGTTGGCAGTGATAACTAGGTGGAGTCAGGTAACCGGAACCAAACAATTTTTTTTAGGCCTTATAATTGCCTAATGACATCTTTACTTGATTCTTGATGACTAAAGAAGAGAAATCTTAAGAATACAACATAATAGACACTAACATTTTCAGAACTAAAATACTAACTTGATAACAGATATTTTCACATAACACAGTGAAACTATTATGTTGAATAATAGACAAGAAATTTATGTGAAACTCATGACAAATTGATTTCCATACAAAAAGTGAAAATGAAACTTTAAGTGTACATTGTAATTGCGGTTTTGTCCAGATGATAGAATGATGTGAGATGTGCATGACCCATAACATTATAATAAATAGTCCACTTTCATAAGTTAGATTCATTACTTTCTAATACATGGCTTGGGGGCGGGGGGGGGGGGGGGGGGGGGAACTGATACAAATCACAGACTGGCTCACTACTCTCTGATGTCTAAGGTACATACATGTATAGCTTGGGGATTGGGAACTGTGCAAGATACATACATACTCATTGTATGCACTGAACTACAAATTTAATGAAGCTCAGACATGGCTATATGACTTGACACAACAAGTCATCAGAGAATAGTGGCTATCTGACTTGACATACTGACTTAGCTGTTTGATTTGACACACTGACTTATCACAGACTTGGCTATCTGACTTGACACACTGACTTGGCTGTTTGACTTGAAACACTGACTTGGTTATCTGACTTGACACACTGACTTGATTATCTGACTTGACACACTGACTTTTCACAGACTTGGCTATCTGACTTAACACACTGACTTGATTATCTGACTTGACACACTGACTTTTCACAGACTTGGCTATCTAACTTGACACACTGACTTGACACACTGACTTGGTTATCTGACTTGACACACTGACTTGGTTATCTGACTTGACACACTGACTTGGTTATCTGACTTGACACACTGACTTGATTATCTGACTTGACACACTGACTTTTCACAGACTTGGCTATCTAACTTGACACACTGACTTGACACACTGACTTGGTTATCTGACTTGACACACTGACTTGGTTATCTGACTTGACACACTGACTTGGTTATCTGACTTGACACACTGACTTGGTTATCTGACTTGACACACTGACTTGGTTATCTGACTTGACACACTGACTTGGTTATCTGACTTGACACACTGACTTGGTTATCTGACTTCACATACTGACTTGGTTATCTGACTTGACACACTGACTTGGCTGTTTGACTTGACACACTGATTTATCAGAGTTAACATAAATCTGAGAGTCATTTTAAATTCAGAGTGGATTTCAATGCTGACAATAAGGTTATGAGTTATACTTTGGTGAATGACAATGATTGACATTGTCACATCCACATAACTAAGTTTCAGTGCAACATCTACTGTATATATGTACTGAAGTACTAGTGGTCCTACGTGTAGTAATGTACTAGTGGTCCTACTTGTAGTAAAGTACTAGTGGTCCTACTTGTAGTAAAGTACTAGTGGTCCTAATTGTAGTAAAGTACTAGTGGTCCTACGTGTAGTAATGTACTAGTGGTCCTACTTGTAGTAAAGTACTAGTGGTCCTACGTGTAGTAAAGTACTAGTGGTCCTACGTGTAGTAAAGTACTAGTGGTCCTACTTGTAGTAAAGTACTAGTGGTCCTACTTGTAGTAAAGTACTAGTGGTCCTACTTGTAGTAAAGTACTAGTGGTCCTACTTGTAGTAATGTACTAGTGGTCCTACTTGTAGTAATGTACTAGTGGTCCTACTTGTAGTAAAGTATTAGTGGTCCTACTTGTAGTAAAGTACTAGTGGTCCTACGTTTTGTAAAGTACTAGTGGTCCTACGTGTAGTAAAGTATTAGTGGTCCTACGTGTAGTAAAGTATTAGTGGTCCTACTTGTAGTAAAGTACTAGTGGTCCTACTTGTAGTAAAGTATTAGTGGTCCTACGTGTAGTAAAGTACTAGTGGTCCTACTTGTAGTAAAGTATTAGTGGTCCTACTTGTAGTAAAGTACTAGTGGTCCTACGTGTAGTAAAGTACTAGTGGTCCTACTTGTAGTAAAGTATTAGTGGTCCTACTTGTAGTAAAGTACTAGTGGTCCTACTTGTAGTAAAGTACTAGTGGTCCTACTTGTAGTAAAGTACTAGTGGTCCTACTTGTAGTAAAGTACTAGTGGTCCTACTTGTAGTAAAGTACTAGTGGTCCTACTTGTAGTAAAGTACTAGTGGTCCTACTTGTAGTAAAGTACTAGTGGTCCTACTTGTAGTAAAGTACTAGTGGTCCTACTTGTAGTAAAGTACTAGTGGTCCTACTTGTAGTAAAGTACTAGTGGTCCTACTTGTAGTAAAGTACTAGTGGTCCTACTTGTAGTAAACTACTAGTGGTCCTACGTGTAGTAAAGTACTAGTGGTCCTACTTGTAGTAAAGTACTAGTGGTCCTACTTGTAGTAAAGTACTAGTGGTCCTACTTGTAGTAAAGTACTAGTGGTCCTACTTGTAGTAAAGTACTAGTGGTCCTACTTGTAGTAAAGTACTAGTGGTCCTACTTGTAGTAAACTACTAGTGGTCCTACTTGTAGTAAAGTATTAGTGGTCCTACTTGTAGTAAACTACTAGTGGTCCTACTTGTAGTAAAGTATTAGTGGTCCTACTTGTAGTAAACTACTAGTGGTCCTACTTGTAGTAAAGTACTAGTGGTCCTACTTGTAGTAAAGTACTAGTGGTCCTACTTGTAGTAAACTACTAGTGGTCCTACTTGTAGTAAACTACTAGTGGTCCTACTTGTAGTAAAGTACTAGTGGTCCTACTTGTAGTAAACTACTAGTGGTCCTACTTGTAGTAAAGTACTAGTGGTCCTACTTGTAGTAAAGTACTAGTGGTCCTACTTGTAGTAAAGTACTAGTGGTCCTACTTGTTAAATTGAAATGATTCGTAAATCCTACTACATTGTACATGTATCTAGATTTGTTAGGATAACTATACAATACAAAGAGGTGTGGCATATATTGACATAAACTGTACATGTGTTGTACATTGTACATTGTACATCTATACTACAGATCTCTGTAAACCCTGATGATCAGGATGAGGAAGTGCAATGCTAAATTTGTTGTAGAGGCTTAAATTTGATACCAGTACTTCAGCTACATTTGTACTATCATTATAAAGATACATGTAACTCTATCGTGATGACATTTGTGATCTCCTTTGGAGAACCAATGTATTGATTAACTCAGTTTCAAATACAGCACTGTCTGAACAAGTTGGCCCTGACTAGGCCTAGCCTTGACGACAGTTACCACGTATAGTGCAAGATACATGGAACAAGCATGCATGTCAGGCTTATACAGCCATACATGTATATACAAGTTGAGCAGGTACAAAGTACTTCTCTTCCACTTTTGATTGAGAAGCAGACATGTTTTGAAAAAACTTATCCGTCTTCAGTGTCCAACTTTATTTGACACAATCTATCTACATTTTAGTACTCAAGATGGTGAGGAAACAATCATTTTTTTTCATTTAGGTCACTGGTCAGTATTAGCCAGTAACTTGTCTTTCAAATTCTGGGGTGGGTTTCTTACTATTTTTTTTGTATTTAGTTTGGTTTAAATATAACTTGCATGTCAAGTCTACTTACATGTAAGTGTGTATTACCCAGTCACTTTACTGAGATTCCCAAACAATAGTTTGCTGCAATGACTGTGAAATTACATGTACATGTGTATTTTAGTTTCATTTGATTTCTACATGTACCTCTATAGTGGTCTGAAGTTAAGTGTTACTGGGGTTACTAAAAAGCTTCACAATCTGTTTGGGTTTCCTCTACACTTAGTTCCGAAACTGTTAAAGATTGCCTCAAGACATATCTTGCACTGTAACACTGTATATCTATGTAGTTGTAGTTACAATAACAACACGGATGTTGAAAGCGGAATTGATGACAACTTTTGTGTCAACTGAAAAGAAAAGCATTAATCACAGAAGACAGTTGAATGTTGTAACCTTTGACCTGTCAGGTCTAACAATCTCACAAAGACTACAATGTACATGTACCTTCACACCCCTCTAGGCTCATATTAATTACATGAATGAAAGCTTAGTAAATGTAATTGACAAAACCAGTTTATTTTATATTAAAAGTGGCATAAGCTGAGTTTATAAGCTTTTATTAAGTTTTAATTAAAAGTGTGAACATACTGTAACAAACCCACATTCCAGATTATTGTGACTGTCAAAGCATGTAGTTTATAACATTACAATTGTCTTCTGGTATTTAACTACAATTGATTGAATAGTAGGGGTTTCCTCAACATTTTTTATAGCATTATAAGTTAGGTCATCAGATCTTTTACGAGTTGTGTCTAAATACCAAGTTTAAGTTCAGGCAATTGAAAGTGTACTTCAGTAGGTACAATACTATGAGTACCTTTTAAATATGCTGTAAAAACTACGCCAAAATATGTATTTATAAACTCAGCTTGTGCCCCATTAACTTTAAGGACTTAAAATTAAAAATTAAAAAATATGCATCAACTGCCTGGGATCTGATACTAAATGATTATACATTTGTAGCATGGTATGAAATTGAAATACTGGTATACTGTGTTTTAGTGTGAACTAAAAATAGCTTGTGAGAGTTCATGTGATGGGTTAGATTGTAAAGTGACAGCAAGATACATGTAAACCAAGATGTCTACTTGAAGACATGTGAATCAATAACAAATATTGGGGGTTAGAAAAAAAGTCACACATTTATCACGCCATGAAAAAATTACAAGAACACAATTACCCTGGTCCATAGTTAGATAATTTAAACAAAATGAAATGGAATTTGAAATATTGAAATCAACAATACCAAAAAGGAATACTTTTTGAACATTTGTAAAGATTATTTTACCAAGAAATGGACCAAAGACAATGATAGACAAGACTCAAAGCTCAGAACTTACAAATTGTTACACAAAATACAAACAGACAATTATCTTTAAAAATTATGAAAAACAGAGAAGAAGTTGGTTTAATCTCAAGAATTAGACTGAGCTCACATGATATACAAATTGAAATTGGAAGAGATAAAAGACCAAAAATAGAGATAGAAAACAGATTATGTAACACTTGCAATTATGATAGAAGATGAAATACACTTCATCGCAACATGCAACAACTATAACATTGAGAGACAACATATGTATACCAGACTAAGTATAATCAGTGGGCTAGGTAATTTCAAAGAACTAGACGTAGGAACTGAAACAAAATTTATTACTCTTTTTATAACTCTGATCAAATACACATACTTATATGACAACTTTCATAAAATCAGCATTTATCAAAAGGAAAGATACTCTGCAGAGTTAAAAGATATTATATATTACATTTATTTTATCTAACCTAAAGTTTAAACTTTTGAATAAACCTTATTTAACTATTATTACTGTAGTTTATATATTTACTAGTTTGTTTTAGCACCAAACACTTATTGCAAAAAAATCCAATGAAGAAATGTAGTTTTCTTAACGGATACAATAAAGATTCTGTTCTCTTGACGTGAGGGCATACCTGTATCTACATGTACATGTACTACATGTACTGACAAATTAAAATCATTGATTTACAAGACTTGAAAAAAAAAACCACCCCAATCCTGTGTGTCAAGTAGTCAACAAGATGTGCTTATGATTATTTTACATCCACCTAGTTAAAGTATTATTATTCAAAACATTTGTGATTTTACTATTTTTACGAACTACATGTACATGTATCTACAACTTCACAGTCATCATAAGGGTTGTTGGCAGTCGAGTGGTTAAACCACTTGCCTCTTACCACTGCAGCCAGGGTTCAAACCCATTCTGTGTTTCATTAAATTTACCATGCTGTATTAAAGTACAAAAATGTAAGGAGAGTGTCGTTCAGTTTGACTCTACCGAACAGGTTTTCCCTGGGTACTCTGTTTCCTCCTGCATTAACACTGAACCCATGAGGGATGGCCCTCACTGGACTTCTTAGGAGACAAGTGTTTATATGCTTAAAGAACTATCCAGTATAAATAAAGATTATTTATTTTTTTATTTATTTTATCATTATAATACTACAGTACTACATGTAGTTGTGTTTATATGTGCAAGCCTTTAATGTCGACAGAAATTATAAAAGTTGGGTCTTACTTGTAACATACAATGTACAGTGTAACATACATGTACATGTACAAATTCTGTTGGTTTACTCAGTAACACTGTACTGCACTAACTCATTAAATTCTGAAGATATTTCAAATAGCTGAAATACCAAGGTGAGATTTAATCATTCTTTCTCTGGCCAGTTAAGAATAAATACTTCATGCAATTTTGGCTATTGGCAGGTTGATCAAACACGGTGTATTGTATGTACATGTACAAATGTCTGAATGTCAACAACAACACTTAGGCCATCCATGCCCAATCTGATTAAAATCTGATGTATTGTACATGTTGCGATTTCATTTTGGCTGTTATATTTACTGTCGTTTATTTTCTTTTGTGAGTGCCCATTACATACATGTATATTTGACACAACACAATAGGTGTTCCCTACCAAATCTTGGTGCTGAGTGAATCACTCAACGAATGAGAACATACACTGAAACACACAGGTACAGTACATGTCGTACTTCAGAACATACAATGTTCGAAAAGAGGACAAGCACAGAGTACAGACAACAATGTTATTGTTATTGTTTGGTGGTTCTCTTTTTTTTCAATTTCAAACACTGAGTGTATACAAAATGTATATTGTAAGACGGATTCTGATTGGCTACTCGTAAGTACAAGATTTGGTACAGGAATGGTTGTGTCAGATGTATCTAAAGAGTGCTCACAAAAGAACAAACGACAGTAAACGTAACAGCCAAAAAGAAATCGTGAGGTGTGCAAGACATCAGATTTTAATCAGACTGATCCATGCCTGGCACAGTAACAGTAAATGTAAACTGGGATACAGTAAAAGAAGTTGTATGCTACAGTTGCAGATACATATATCATAAACGTTAGCCATGGAACATTCAATACACTCAAGGACATATAAACCACCCCAGGTCTCTCCTTTATGGTGCAATATGGTCTAAAGTTGATGTCATAACCTCTAAATGTTTTCATCTATAAAGACTGACAGTAAAAACATATAATGTAACTGTATCAGTCTGCAGATAATAAACTCTGATGTAAGAATGACAAAGTCTGTAGTACATACTGAACAGTGAACTCTGAACATGTCAACAAATTTAAATGATAAAACTATAAATAGTTGAATGTCTTTCTATTCATAATGGCTTTGTTTAAAAGTACAAATGTATTGTGTTCTCTAGCTACATGTACATGTAGTGCATACACCTCAGAATCAGTGATATCATATGTACATGTACATTTTTTGTATGTCCATTGTAATCAGATTGGGTTTTTTACCTACATGTACCCACAGACAAGTAATGTACCACATACATGTAGGTTTTCAAAATTTACCATAGAGGTGTGAACATTTTGAAATTGAAGGAAAAACAATTGAAACTGTAATTTGCTAATGTATGTCAAGTTATTTATTGAATTTCAGTGACTGGTGTGACATTTTACCAAACCATGAATCACGTTCAAAGGATACATACATGTATATCAATTATATACATATGATACATGTACAGTACATGATGTAGTACAAATGTACATGTATGTGTAGAATACATCAGATTCCAATTTCCCTAAGAAGCCAAGTTCCTCAAATCTCTCCTAACTTTCCTATATGAAGCTTGTTCCTGGTTCTTTTTTGAATAACAAAAGAAATCTGGGGTTCTCCATCTTATTTTCAAGGAAATCAACAATATTTTATTTCCAACTGAATTACATGTACATTTGTACATTGTAGTAAACATGTAGCATTTGATGGCCATATTGGATTCAGCGGCCATATTGGATTCTATAATGGCTACATTTTGATGTCATCTTGACCTCTATTTCAAAAATTTGTATGGTGACATCCTCATTTTTTATTGAATTTAACTGAAAAAAAAAAGTTTGAGTTTTCTTGAACAGGTTGAATTTTTTTTTTATTTCTGAGGGGCATACAATGTCAACAAAACTAAAAGGCCATGTATTTTTGTCTTATAAATAAATATCATACATATATGTACTACATATTTCCTCATACAACTGTAGATATACACAACTTGTATGTATATGAACAAACACAAACACAAATATAAATTTTTCTATTATTATTTTGTTGGGTTCATTGTTCATAAAACTAAGTACATCCCCAGCTGCATTGCCACAAATTTTGTACAAGCCTCTTTACAGCACCGTCCAAAACATGATTTCATTACATTGTGTATGTCAGCAGAAATATGTACTCTGGTTTACAAGAATGAAAACGTACACACAATTATGAATATACAGTCAATACATATACATATACTGGTGAATTTATATTACTTTTGAATAAAGACTGTCATTTACAACACAAAAGAACATTGCCATAATCTTAATGAATATCAAATTACAATATGATTGTACAAGTAAAGATTTGCTATAATTTTACCAAAATTGCAAGAAATTATACAATCTAGTAAAAGATCCATGAAGAAATCTTGATCAATTGTGGAACTAAAACACATTTAATTGTAAATTTTACTTTGATAAATGTTTGCTTTAATTTATAGACCAGCTCTACTTTCAATTTGAAAGGTCAAAGGTCACAAATGAGGAAACGTTGACAATAAAACATAATTTTCCTATTTCCTACAGGTTACATGTATTTATGTCCATTTTTTTCTTCTGGCAGATTTTGACAACTTGATGAATATGATAAAGTACATGCAATCCACAAAGGTTAAAGTTCACTCATGATTCATACTACAATTTAGACTGATCTGTGAGTTATTATAGATTGTCTGAACTACATGTATGTGATTTTTTTTACTTCAGACAGATAAGACTGGATAATTTATGTCATTTACATGTATATGTGATATTTTAGTAGCATACGTACAGTATGTGCAGTGCCAAGGTTTTATAGCTGCACTAGCCATAACTGAAATGATACAATATATTTTTTTTACCCAGACAACCAACAATAATATTCTACATGTAATGATGTATTCAATGAAATACAATGTAGGTTAAAATACTCATATTTAGACATTGTACATTGCACAGTCAAATTTATCTGTAAGTAGTAGAGTAACAGGTGCTGGCATTTGGGGTGCTGATTTTTGGTGGTGGATGCAGAAATCAGTTTGATCGGATTTATTGACCCATACATGTATGATGTACTGTAGGCTGTGTACAACAGCTACACAAATACAGTTACTCACAGGTGATTCAGTAATGTTCAGGTTGTACAATATTATAGGTAAAATCATTACACTAACAAAACAATTTCAATAAACATTTCTGTTGCAGCTACTGTAGTGTACAAATGTTGAAAAATCATTTTTGAAATTTTTCTTCATATGATAATTGATATCTACATGTACGTTTGTAAACAGTTCACTGATAAATTACCATTATGAAATGAATAGACATTTAATTTCCTGATATTGATGTTGTGTGAACTCCATGTACGTATGTAAATAATATTTGAATTAAGTTGTTTGGAGAATAATCCACAACAAACATTATATGTAATTAAAACTAATGACATCAAATCAAAGATTAAATTTGTATAACTGCAATGTAAAGCTGTCATCCCTATGCCAAGGAGTCTAAATATACATTACTATTATTTAAATATACATTATTTTATTATATCAATGAATTCCATTTTTAATGAAAATTCAAGTCTTCTGTGCTAAAAGTTGTTTTATTTCTCCAATTCAACATTCATTGATTTAGACTCTATAATAAGGGAATGTTCCATCAAAGAAGTGTTCTAATGAGGAATTTGTTTATCACTAAAAATATCACAATAAATGAATCTTACTAATTATTGTAGATCCTACACATCTATTCTGTCAAGTGACGATCTGTGATGTTGCTTCATTTCTCATTAATTGCCTGTAATAGTATCATAGTCAGTTATTGGGATTTGAAAATACTATACCATAATTATTCTGTTTTCAAAGCTTTTGAATCAAATTCTCTGATATTATTGTCATCTAAAAGTTGTCATTGCTCTTAATTATTTGAAAACACAAGAAAAAGTTTCAGTTGATTATTATCTTACAAAGTTTGACTTGCTGACAAGATTTAGAAAAGTCAGGAAATTAACCTCTTTTACAATAAGTTGAAAAGCTGTAGTCCAGGACCGTGAATACAATATACGTATACCTACATTGTACGTGTACCGTCAATGAATCTTTTGTATACATGTACTGTGTGTATCCTCTTTTGACATGTAGGACCCAATAAATGGTCACCACAATACATTGTACATGTAGTTGTATTACTTATGGCACAACTTAGTCAACATTTAGACATTACCAAATTCTTCCATTAAACAAGTGTGCATTCTGAAAAATATTCACTCAGAAATTATTGTTCAGGTAATCAAAACTAAACAGTCCTCTTTCCTGGGCATATAGAAATAAAAAGATAAACGCCTAGGCCCTAGAGAGGCATCTCTAAATTGAGATTTGAATATCAGGAATGTACCAGTTTAATAAAATACCACACACACATTAAATCATTTAATACACAGGTATAAATTACAATGCAGGTGAATATTTTTTGCTAACATTAAGCTGTTGACTCGACAACTGAACAATTCAACAAAGTTCCATGGCATACCTTGTATGAGTTAATGTACACAAACAGTTCCATGCCTCAATTTTGTTTTAAAAATTTAACAATAACAGTTTTTATAACTTTTGATATCATGGTCATTTGGATAAGATAAATAAACCACAATCAGAAACATATCAGTTGTTTTCCCCCCACAATAGAGAAAGCATGGTGCAAACATCATCCTTGCCATCTAGGCAGGTTAATTGGCAGATTTCTCTTGGCGCTTTTAGTAATCACTGAATGACAATATCATAATAATACTTTCACACACACACAAATGGCTGATTTCAATGTACTGTACATGTGTTAAAATAAACATGTCAGAGTTTGTTCCAGTGTTGAAGACATGCATATTGTATACTAATCACTATGCATACCAATATGCAAATTACCATAATATTAATGAGTAAATTGATATGCAAATTGGCCACCATCCTTGCTATCTATCATTGGAAGAACATATACAAAATGTATATATATACATTGTATATATAGATATTAAATTACATGTAGTAACAACTGCTACATGAAGCAGTAACTAAACAAATTACAAACTAAAGAACAACTACATTATACATGTAAGACACACATGCTTATATACATGTATGTATTAAAATTGTCATTTACACTGTACCTGTGTATACGATATTATATAAATGCATGTTTGGATGTTTACACAGTTCTACACATACAGATCTATTGGGATTTTGATGAAATGATAACAGGCAGATGTTCATTCCATTTTGAACAATAAGGCTTTGATGAGATATCAGTAATTTGTTTGTTTGGGTGTTTGACTGTTCTGGTATTGATTTTGACTTCAGTAGTTCCTGAGGGTATCAACTATACTAGTGACACTGACTTATAATAACTGTTCACTTTGTATTATTACTATGCAAACACATCTCTATTAATGTTAATACAGGCATTAACTGCTGAGTATCACCTGAAAGCTCCTCCGACACCCCCCCCCCCCTCCCCCAATAACTCAATGTTTGGTTTTACAAATTTCCTCTGAAATATTATATCTACATGTACATGTACCGGTATTACTGGAAAATAACCATGACTACAATAATTTTTGTACACAGTGAATTCTGATATGTATTGTATATACTTTACACAGAGACATGTCTTACTTGGGTCTTAATTAGCTATTCAAGACATCTTGAGATTATTAATACATTAATACCAAGACAAGTCTCTAGGCTGTACATGTAGATACATGTATGTATAGCTGTACAGTGTCTATATCATTGCTGATAGAATATTTTATTAATGAAATAGTTAGATAACAATGTCTGCATACCTGTATTTGTTGAAAAAATTATTTCCTACTTTAATTATTAAGATATTGTCCACCTGCCTGTAGTCCGATGGTAATACATGTCATGTTAAACTAGTTATCAAAAATACATATATATTCAAATCTGTTTTGCTTTGTCTGCAAATCAACAAAAAAATATTGTAATCATACATACATACATTGTACAAACATTTGTACATATATTCGAATTTTGTGAAATTTTGTCCATTTCTAGCTGTAACCCCAAACAACAGCAGAAGGAGATGTAGATTGGCAAGT
Source organism: Glandiceps talaboti (assembly GCF_964340395.1). Taxonomy (NCBI): domain Eukaryota; kingdom Metazoa; phylum Hemichordata; class Enteropneusta; family Spengelidae; genus Glandiceps; species Glandiceps talaboti. The sequence goes on along the minus strand of NC_135564.1, from coordinate 19,992,739 downwards.
GCCAAAAGAGCAATTGTGTGTGTGTGTGTGTGTGTGTGTGTGTGTGTGTGTGTGGTGGGGGGCAAATTACAAACAAACCAATCATATGTCTTGCTGGAACTGGTGCATAAGTGTTTTGTTTGCTTTTCTTTTCATTTCAGGTACATTTTTGTATGTCTTGTAACTCAAGTCAATACCCACATCACTACCATAGAGTCTCTCTATTGTCTGTACTACTTCACTGTACATTTGTAGTTTAGGAATCTATTAGCATGTCCCAATCTATCCTCTGAACCTGTTCTGAACCGAATCGAATCCAGTTCTGTTCCCATACATGTACATGTACTGTATGCCCTAAAAATTGGTTGTGAACCAGTTCAAAGTAAATCAGTTCGGAATCGCTTTAACTTGCCGTAGTTAGGGCAAGAAAAAACAACTTAGAATCGATTCAATTAGAATCGGTTCAATGCCAATTACCTACAGATATGAACAGATCTACAGTAGACTAAAACCAATACAGATATGAACAGATCTACAGTAGACTAAAACCAATACAGATATGAACAGATCTACAGTAGACTAAAACCAATACAGATATGAACAGATCTACAGTAGACTAAAACCAATACAGATATGAACAGATCCACAGTAGACTAAAACCAATACAGATATGAACAGATCCACAGTAGACTAAAACCAATACAGATATGAACAGATCCACAGTAGACTAAAACCAATACAGATATGAACAGATCTACAGTAGACTAAAACCAATACAGATATGAACAGATCCACAGTAGACTAAAACCAATACAGATATGAACAGATCCACAGTAGACTAAAACCAATACAGATATGAACAGATCCACAGTAGACTAAAACCAATACAGATATGGACAGATCTACAGTAGACTAAAACCAATACAGATATGGACAGATCTACAGTAGACTAAAACCAATATATGTGAGACAGCATTAATAAATAATAAAAGAGGCACAAGTATTTGTTACCCTGGATAATAATAACAATGAAATGATGAAGTATACCCTGACAGCTATTTCCTGGTATTACAATCTAACCTACATTACAGATATCTGTATGTACTGTACATACATGTACATGTGTACATTAGGGCAGCCATACATGTACTGTAAATCATTTTTACATGTACATGTATGTTTCTCAACTGACCAACTCTACATACATATTTTCTTCAATCTGGCAAAAAATAATAAAAACTATTGATGTAGGATTACAAAGAAATGACAACATCACTGATTGTGCAATGGTGACCTCACACGCATGTACAAATGTATCTCAGCAAAAAATATTGCTTATTTATGAAATTTTGGAACTTTATACAATTGCAAAGTAAAATGGTTCAAAGTTTCCTTCTAACTTTGTCATTTCTAAGTCATTCAGATTGTTAAAATATAATTATTGATTGAAAATATCACCAACAAAACATGTACTCATGCGAAATACTTTCTAAAAAACTGACAGACGAATCATAATTATTAAGGTGTTACCATGAGAAACAAAGAATTAAATATTAGTGGCCTTATATCAACTTCAAAATACTGCCACTGGCATACATGTATTGATTGGCATTCTTCTCCTTTTATTTGACACATTATAATAAGTCTACCCTCAAACAATAATCAAACAATCTTTTCTATTCTTAAATGTATTAAATTATGTATCAAAATGTTGACTGACTGACTGACTGACTAAATACAAACAGTCTCTTTTTATACTTCTATGTTTGTGGGTGAGGGGCAAAATTTAGAATTATATCTACATTTGTAAGAATATTATATTGTAGTATGTAGATTTAAATTTAAAATATGATTTCAGTGATATGGGAAATGAATATATAAAATTTAAGGGGAATATTTAACAGTAACTTTTTGAACTTTGATTACAAAAATTCCAGAGAATTCATGAGGCCTAGCAAAAGTTGTTTGGTTCCAATTACTCAACCCTATCTAGATTAGATGGGTTTAATTTCAATTGCTAATATTAACTGCTTCCAACCATTGCACTAAAACCTATAATTTTTCTTTTACTAGATCTCCATATTTTTCTTGTCAATTCAGTTAACATAATTTACTGGTAAAATTAATTTGTTTCAGCAAAGATGAGTACCACTCTACAAATTAGAGATAACTGTTGGATAATATATGCTAATGTAATTAGTCATGTCCTTATTTGATTATCATATTTGTTTGTGGTGAATTACATTTTGTGTTAATAGTAAAAGACGACAACATTTTTCAGGTCAATATAAACTTATGTTTACTAATTTCTGAATTGTATAAATCAAGTCTTCAGGAAACCTACATTTAAAACTACAGAAAGTAAGTTTATGTTTTAAAAATTTCATTGTTTTTGCTAAAATCTAGGTGAGTAAAATATACCCTATAATATAACATTATGATATGTACATGTATATGCAGTTCCCAATGTAGTCACATTAATACCAAAGTTCAAGTAAATATGAAAATCAATTCACGTGTTAACTCCATACATGTATATCACTGAGGTTTTCACAACAAGCTTGTGTATACACTCCTCAATCTATAAAATGCTTCATTTTTGAGGGGCAAAAATTTGTCTTCTGTGAAAAACCTGTCTGAAGGCTTTTACCAAGACTTCTCCTGGGTCATTTCATTGAAAAAATTAGCATACTGAGGAATATATATATATGGTGGAGGACTTATGGCTATAAAGGAGTGGTTGATGTCCCTAAATAGACTAACATATTTTAACAGAAGGCCAAAACAATAAAAGGATGTACTCTTTAACCTATGTAAAACTTTGTTCTGGTCACTAATATGTTGAGACATGGACTTTTAGCAACAAAACACTGACACCCCCTCCCTCACCCCATGGTTAGCTGTCACAGGAAATTTTGACAATGTTCTGTGTCTCTATTAAATATTCTCATCAGTATATGGGTTTTAATATTATATGGAAGTACATCTTTGTGGGACTTCCCTGTTTTCATGTTAGATAATAAAAACAAAGTATTCCTTCTCATTGTGAAGGAAATGACAGGGTAGGGAAAACCCATAAACACAGTTAATGCATGGAAATAGAAGGAAGGATAACGGCTGTCATTCAGTTCCTAAAAAAAGTACATCTTTCATGCTCCCTAAATTGAACTACATACGTACAAATGTAATACCACCGGAGTGTGTTTCATTTTACTTTATTTTTGAGACCAAAATGTTATGATTGGCATTGTACATGTGTGGCATTTAGTTCATGTCATTTATCACAAACATATTATATTGTGTTCACTGGTATTCTTACAAAGGAGATATTGGTGTTCGTACCCTGAATTAGAATATGATGGGAGAAGTTACATGTAATTTAGCAGTTGAAAGTTTCCTCGTTTGTTTCACTGTCATTTGATTACTACATCTATAAAAGTTATATCTTCAGTGATCTACAAGATGTACAGATGATTAGTACACATAAGTGAGGGTTAATATTTCCATGGTTATTATCAGTATAAATATTTTGCTGTTACTGTTTACAAAATCATGGAATTTATCATCTAAAACAAACACAAAGGTTGACAAACACTGACTTAGTGACACTGGGATGGCCTGTCTAAACTCAACAGGTTTGGGCTACATACATCTACGTTCTAGTCAATCACAGCAAAACACAAAGAAACGGTAACTTGAAGAATGTGTTATCTAACCGTGTTTGAACGTCCCGATGATAAACTCTGGTTCAGTTCATTGAACACGCCGGAAGCGACCGATGACCGCTCCAAACCATTTCCATCGAAATTCCCTTCGTTCGCAGCTGACCCCGTTCGCGTTGGAGACAGTGTGCCAGGTTTCGGCTTCACCTCGGGTTTATCTCTTTTAAATGCTCCACCAAACGCTATTTTTCGCCCACCTGTCGACATCCCCGGTAAACTATATCCACCAGGGCCGGACATTCTGACCTCTGGTTGTAAGTCCTTCGGCCTACTCAAAACACTGACGAGGAAGTGGGAGCAACACAGTAATGGCGATCGCTTGGACGTACAAACTAAGCTGAGAGTGAAAGCTACAGTTTACTAATCGTAGTGGCGCTGTTATCGACTTGCATTGTTAACCAAATGAGCTGTCTGTGTATGCAGATCGAAGCCTGCAGTTTGCTTTAAAAACTATACTTACCAAACTCTAACTTTCTCCGAAAGTCGTATCAAGTCACTTGGCACCAATAAATCCAATGAAAATACACCAGCGCACAAATACACAGGTGGTATTTTGAAAACGCAACGGGAGTGATTCCAGGAAACTTTAAAGGCGTCGTTTACAAAAAGTTTCTTCCGCCTTCCTGGATGTGTGTAATACGTCATCAGAATAGACGCCCTCAAAATTATGACGTACACTGCAAATGGATAGGTGAGCCTGAGTATTATTCTTGCGTTTTCGTAAAGATTTGCCATATTTTCTCCGAAATAAGGAAATATGCGATTTTAAGAGGATAGCGCGGAGAGATAACTCTCCCAGTATCGCACATGTTATATCGTAAATACGTAGAACAAATAGGAAGGGTACAATTTCGTTGACCTTACGCTTGGGTTGGGTTTATACGAATAGAACATTGTACAAATAGATTCATAGTTCAGGGTACTATAATCGATCTAATTCGTCCCCATGTACGTACCGCTATTCGCGAGTTTAGTCTTGCTAATTGTGGTTGGTATAAAGGACAAACTGCGCCATTTTGAAGGTGTAAGAATTTATTTCACTGATCATAAGATGTGGGAATTTTTAGACTATATTACTGCCAATAATTACAGTTTAATACAGAATAACGTCTTTGGCCAAGAAATTCATGTAATATATATTACCAATTTTTGTAGGGTTCGAAAACTTAATGGCAACGTAATATATTAATTATAAGAGGTTACCTTGGCGGGGTGGGGGGGGGGTGTACCACCCCAGAATTACTCAAAGAATTCATCCATTTTCAGCGTTATGACTCCTAAAAAAGAATCAAGCAGTCATGTGTCATAGGCCCTAATAGTGATACCTTGCTTATGTATCCTTCAGTTTTCAACTGTCAGAAAATTATTTTGAAAGGAATCCATGGGTATGAAGGCATGAATTTAATACCACGTTGTAAATTCACCATGTCATTAAAAATAATGTAATAGGTATCATGATTTATGATGACTCATTTGTTGACTTGTCTGAGTGATACTGTAGTCATGCTGAAATTCTGAAGTTTTTTGTTTAGTTTGTTATTTACTAGTATTTTTTAATTAATTCGCTTTAAAAACCCATGATTCAGTACTAGATTCTTTCATTAGTGTTGTCTTATCAGTAATGTGATAAGGATTAGATTCTTTTGTTTGGAAGTTATAGAACCAACTTTGTCTGTATAGCTCTCTGCCTTTCAAATAATGGTGACTTACTGTTAAAGGAGGCTGTTTAAATTCTGCCTTATAAGAATCCCCTTTAGATAACAAACTTGCACTTTAATTAAGTACACAGTGTGTCGACATAAACGCACACATGTACACACTATCACACACACACACACATGCATGCACACACACACATGCATGCACACACACACATGCACACACTATCACACACTCATGCACACACTATCACACACACACACACACACACACACACACACACACACAGTTAACCAGTTCATATAGCCAGCTGAGCTTAAGAAGCTTTTTCTCTGTTTTATTCAATTATTACTTTTTACAGTGAGTTATTCCTTATCAAATGATGAAGTTGTAAGAAGATCTAACGTCGCTGATACAGAATAAAGAAAATGGAAGTATCATAAAGTTCCAACATCGGTTATTCTGCTCAGTCCACACAGTTGTAGTTGTTGTCGTTGGTAACACTGATTACCATGGCAACACAAAAGTTGGATGGCCCTAGATGTGGGGAGAAGAGATCGTCAGACTGTGAAGTTGAGGATGAAACAAAGAAACCCCAAAAATGTGTGAAGTATGGCGATAGTGATAATAGCAAAGAGAGTTTTGTAGAAGATGATGTGCTTGAAGCCACATCATCAGGTGTTGAGGAGAAACAGGAAGGGATGTCATCAGATATTGATGACAAACTGGATACTACATTAATAGATGTTGATGATAAACAAGATGTTCCCTCATCGTCAGATGTTAATGAAAAAGATGGCACTATGTCCTTGAATGCTGATGAAAAACAAGATTTTCCCTCGTCATCAGATGTTAATGAAAAACAGACTGCAATGTCAATAAATGTTGATGAAAATCCAAATGTTCCCTCATCATCAGATGTTGATAAAAAACAAAATACTGCATCATCAGAAAATGATGAAAATCGGGATCCTGCAAAAGATACAAAGGGTGAGAGTCAACCTGTGGAATACATTTACGTCAGAAGTGTCAAAACACAAACTGATATAACCGGAATGAGTCCTGCAGAAGCAGATGCTCTGAAACGGAAAGTGGAAGAAGAGAGGATTGAATCTCTGAAAAGAAGAAGAGAAGAAGCCAAGCCCACTACTGATTCACATTTAGACGCGAGTCATGAAGGGCTACACATCAATACAATACCAAGATCAATCTTTGTGCGTATATTTTCATACCTATCAAAACCTATACTACTGAACAAAGTTTGTCTAGTTTGTAAATATTGGAATGAACTCTGTTTTGATCCTGCACTCTGGAGGAGAATTAACCTTGAAGACTATAAAAACGTGATGGACACTCATTTGATAAGACTTACTGGAATTAGTGACAATGTCGTCTCGTTAATTCTTACTGACTGTAGGAAGCTGACAGATGATGGCATTGTTACCATGACAAAACAATGTTCAAATCTGCTGGAACTGAGGATCATAAGGTAGGGCAATTTAACCATATATTTTCAAATAGCATAACATGCCTCAGAAATAAAGTATCATAATGTTAATCTTTGCTGTTACATTGTTCAAGAAAACTCAAACCAATTCTCAGTTGAAATCAAGGAATACAATCAGGGGTCACTGTACAAATTTGTGAAATAGAGGTCAAAATGGTGTAAACTTGTAAGTCATTTTAGAATCCAATATGGCCACCAAATCCAATATGGCCACCAAATACAATATGGCCACCAAATACTGTGTTAATTCTTGGAGGAAATATGAAATTGTTGATTTCCTGGAAAACAAGACTCCTGTCCAGAATTTCTTGTGTCATTTCAAAAGGACCAAGAATGTGTATTCATATAGCAGTTGGTACAATTAGTATCCTAACTTGTGCAGTACAGTACAATTCAATTAAAACATAGAGGGAGGGAGTAGTTCAACATTTTAAAGGAGGAATTTACATAAGTGTATTAGCTGTCCATAGGAAGATACAGTACATGTATTCACATTAACAATATCAGAGATATGACCTCACTAATGATATTATCATTAAAATGTGCCAGCTAAGTCACTTTATGGGGTCCTGTACATGACGATGTATATAAATATCATAAATTTCAGTCAGATACAATAATACTAATAGTTTAAGTTAAATTACTTTAGTTATTTTGATGTACACCAGGTGCACTAAGATATTTTGATGTACACCAGGTGCACCAATATATTTTGATGTACACCAGGTGCACTTAGCTATTGAGGTACATTATGTTTCTGTATGCCAGGTGCACTAATTTATTTTTGTGTATTCCAGGTGCACTCAGCTTGCAGGGCCAAGCTTTCTTGCCATTGGTGAAAACTGTCCAAAGATATTGAGTTTAAACATATCAGGATGTCCAGGTCTGTGTGATCCACATCTATGGAAGGTAAAGAGTATAGTAGTATTCTACACATTACTACCAAACCAGAGAGACTGTAGAGTTTCAGTTAGGCAGCATAATGCTGTTTACATCTCACATAGATTTTACATCTCACATTTTTACAAATTACACAAACAAAATACAGACACTGATAGCCTGCACACACATGAAATATTACATTTTATCTCACTGTGAACACAAACTAAATTGTAAAACTGTGTTTCAATTTTCCTTGTGTATACCAGGTGCACTGTTATTTTTGTGTACACCAAGTGCATTATGTTATTTTGATGTACACCAGGAGTACTAAGATGTTTAGATGTTTTTGTTATTTACGGCAGATACACAGATGTTGATGTGTGTTCATAGTGAGATAAAATGTAATATTTTGTTTGTTTGCAATTTATCACTGTCTGTAATTTGTTTTATGTAATTTGTAACAAAAAAGCATACGTGAGATACAAGAAACATCATGCTGCCTAAATGGTAAAGTCACTCTGGTTTGATAGTACATACTATACTTTACATGTAGAAGGTGGGGTTAGATTGGGTTTTAGTCTCGGTGACAACCCCTCCCCCCCCCCCCCTTTCCAATAACACATTTGATAGCCTCATAAGAAATATTGATAACAAAAGAATGTATTGTTATGCAAATATATCTCTCATTCTCAAGAAATCGTGGGGTGTAATTTAGGCCTGGGGAGATATCCTGCGTCTAGAAACATTCACATTATTCAAGGTTCCAAGAATCATCTGGATAACAAAAGTAGATGAATTGCAGTTGTTTCAAACTGGCCATTTAATGACATTTCTCTAACAAAGGTTGCCTCAGGTGTTAACAGATTCATGGTTTTGGTTTCATAAATATTTGGAAGTATCTTTATCGTGAAGAGTTGAAGAAAAATTCTGGTTCAAATAACTGTATCACAACTCAGAAAGTATTGCACAACTTGCTTATCAGGCACTTACAAAGTCTTGGCAAAAAAAATCAAAAGTACCTCAATTCACAGACTTTGTGCTTGTAGACCATGTAACTGACTTGTTATTTGTTTGTAGACCATGTAACTGACTTGTTATTGGTTTCTTTTACAGATTGTAAAGGGTTGTTGTAAACTAACACATCTTAGAATAAATGCCTGTTCCAGTATCACCAATCAAGCGCTGGTAGCTGTTGGTAAACATGCCCCAAAACTACTACTATTAACATGCCAAGACAATACAAATGTAAGTATAAACCATGAACAATTGCACAGTGTACTTTGATATTTCACTTAGTTGACATGCAACATATGGTAATGCCCAAGGAATACATGTACTGTATGTTTACTTTTTCCGATTTTATTTCCAAATTTCTCAAAGAACCGCTCCATCCACCCCAGTTGTATCAATGTTAATTTATAAAAAAGTGTAGAGTTTTTGACATCAGTATAAATCACTAGACTCGTAGAAAACTACTACTTGGCATGCATAAATTATTTTCAGATTGCTTTTTCCATAGTCTGTAAGATACGACAGGTCAGACCAGCCCTATCTGCTAGCTGTTGCATGAGGGCGCCCTGTCATAGCATACCTTGCAAACTACTCTTTACAGGGTTTGGTTGCAATTGAAGTTCGTATGTCACTAATAGACCATAGACAGTTGTTCTGACATCAACAAAATCTTGTGATGGAACAACTCTTTTTGGCATAAGATTACAACCATAATGTGAAATAAAAATTATTGTGATTGAGAAATTAGTGTAAAATCTAAACTGCCAGTTTTGTATTCGTATAACTGGCAGCTGTCGAAGTTTTTTTTTACTGTAGAGTAATTTTACAGTATCACTGAATGTGACTCCTTTCAGCAGCTATGTATTTGATATGTATTTAATATTATATCTGTCATATATGTATCTTTGTTAGGTGACTGATGGTTGTATGAAACAACTCATAGCTGGCTGTCCCAAAATACAGACACTGTGTGTCCATGCCACTGGTGTGTCTTCATTTGGAGTTCATGAAATTGCCAAGGTGAGATAGTAGTGTATTGGTAGTATTCATAGAATCATTCCATGGGATATAGAATCCTGCGCTATATAAAAAGTTTGTATTATGACCTTAGACTTTTTTTAGTTGATTTTTACTGAGAATATGTTAGAGTTTTCTGGAACAAAGTAACAGCAAAAGTTCATAAAGTTTATTTCTCAAGTGCATTCTATGTTAAATAATCAAGCCTACAAGTACAATACACTATTTGCCATACAAAATTTGAATTTGAATTTTGAATGAATTTTTTTTGTGAATGAATTTTCACAAAATTGCAGTACGCAACTCTTTGTATACCATGTACAGTACAAATATGTACAAGTGACTGTTGACAATCATCAAGTTGTCATTGTTTAGTGAATTATGTATTATAGCAGTAAGTATTAGTAACAAAATAATATTCTATATTTGACTTTTTTCAGTTGGCACATCTGAGAAGTCTAGATCTGAGTTATCTACGCACAGTAACAACCGAAGCAATCAAAACGGTAGTCTTCCAGTGTGAGCATATGATTACTTTAAACCTGTGTCTCTGTAGTCAAGTTAATGATGAGTGTGTTGCATTCATTGCTAAAAATGGCAAGAAGTTGAAGAACCTATTCCTTGTGTCTTGCAGTGTTACTGATGAAGGTAATACGATATTATGGCAGTATTTTAATACATGTACATATATCCCATGTTGACCCCTTCCATCATTGTAACCTTTGACCCAAGACAACTTTTCAACTCATGTGTGTTAACCCTGTTTGTCCAAATTTCCGTTTGTCTATCTCTACTGTTTAAAATGTTTTCTTTAATTTCCATGAAATGCTTTGATTTGAATGTACTGAATATAAAACTGTATGTCTGTTTGTAAAGACCATATTACTTCAAGCTGTTACATGGATTATGTTGAGTATAAAGGTATCACAATACTCAGTGTTTTGTCAACGTAACCATGGATACTGTCAGTATTATCTGACATAGCATGGGTTTTCATTTTAGAATTGTTTGTTTAGAAATTAGATATCAACATTTTCTAACTGGTCAGTTTGGAATATGTTCCATTCATAAATTGAAGTTGATTTTTTGTTTTGGAATGTTGTAAAGTGTGTATCAAATGTAGTGTGTGTGTGTGTGTGTGTGTGTGTGTGTGTGTGTCTGTCTGTGTGTGTGTGTGTGTGTGTGTGTGTGTGTGTGTGTGCACACACGCGCGCGTGTGTGTATGTATGTGTGTGTGTATGTATGTGTGTATGTATGTATGTATGTGTGTGTGTGTATGTATGTATGTGTGTGTATGTACGTACGTACGTACGTACGTACGTACGTATGTATGTATGTATGTATGTATGTATGTATGTATGTATAAGAATACATAGATAGACTGGATATATATTACTATATGAAATATGTTAAAGGCTGTGAACTCTTTTTTCAATTTCCACTATTTCCATTTACATGTATCATATTCTTGATAATCAGGAATGTTCTCATTAACACTGGCTTAGTCCTGTCGTGGATAACTTCTTTTCAATTTCGGCAGACTTCTGATACACCAATCAACTTGTCACACTATCTATAGGTGGTTAGGGGAAAACACAATTCATTTTGTTTTCTTTCCTGAAACTTCGGATTCTTTGTGATTGTGTTTTTTCTCTTTCTTTTCTGTGTTCTTTTCTGTCAGCTTTGATAAGTGTTGGCAAGTACACTAAAACCATAGTACGTGTTGACGTTGGTTGGTGCCGTCATATAACCGACCATGGAGCTAGACAAATTTCCAAATCTCGTCCTCAGCTGCTGTATCTGGGCCTTGCAAGATGCAATCAAGTGAAATTGGAAACCTTGGAGGAATTAAAGGAAAAGTTTCCAACTATTCACTACAGTACAAGCATCGACGATTAAGACGAATTCGTTTTTGATGGGCCTTTTTTTTCTGTTTTTTTCTCTCTGCCAGCGTTGATAGATATCGGAAGGTTCAGCAGAAGTATTACCCATATTGATGTAGGGTGGTGTCAGGGAGTTACGGACAGAGGCACGACGGCGATATCGGAGACGTGTAAACAACTGGAACACCTCGGACTCACCAGATGCGATCGAGTTCAACATAAAACGGTGGAAGAATTAGTGACGAGGTTTCCGCGCATACATTACAGTACGTTTCTTTTAGATAGCAAGAGACTTATCGATGAAGCAAGAAGACACGGATTTGTCTTTGACGACGAAAGTATGCGTGATAACGCAAATTAAAACACTGCACATAATTTTGAGTAAAGTGAAATTGAAAATTTCGTTTTTTCAAAATGGTACATTTGAGTAATTATTTTTTCACATAATATACGTTAGAGTATTATTCTTGATGGACTGATTGTCAATTTGTGTGCCACTGTATACCACCATATATACCTTTAATTATTTGTCACTTGTCACAATACTCTTAGTTAAACAGAGATGTGCAATTTTATATATCCAACAATCCTCTCAGCAAAGTCCAAGTTATTGATTTAACAACAGTGTTGTTACTATAGAAACACAATTCAAATAAGGCCACCATTTTGTTTCAGCCCCAGTAATTGTTAAGAATTCTCTTATTTTTAGTAAGATATCACATACCTGTTTGCCTACCAGGAAAAGAATTATTATAACACCCAAGGATTTCAAATTACTAGAAACTAGTAATAGTAACATTAGTAAGAAAATGGCGTCACTTCAATATATGATAATCAATACTATCAAATACTAAATGTTCACATAGTTTGAATTTTATTTTCATAATTTTCACAGCTGTGTTTTTTGCATAAAACCCTGTGAATGTTCTTTTTATTCCTAGATACCATGTGTACCTTCCTAAATCACTGAACATTAGGTCCAAGACAGCCAATTTCTCTTTTCAGCCCTTGAAAATATAGTAACCCAGAGTATTGTAAACACACAGGTTACTGCATATGGACTGTAATCAGTAACAATTTGTCAACTTGAAGTAAATGTTTAGATGGTAAAATACATCACTGGGGCATCCTTGTCATCCCTTCCCCTTTTGAGGAAAGGGATGATAAGAGCGCCCTCAACGACTGGTCTAATAAAAAGTTTTGATTTATTCAGATTATTTAAAAGAAAAGTAGTATTTTTGCAAGAATAAACTATTTTCCTTCAAATTTTGTTTGTCTTTTACCAACTTGTTGTTGGTACCACTGTAATATTTACAGATCAAGGTACAACTGTGTATCTAGCCGTGAATTAGTGATAATTCCATGCAAGGAAGACTGATTTTATTTTACTACTTGCAGACAAATTGCTTGTATTATATTGTGGATTTTTGTTAATCCAACCTAATAGTTTTAAAAGTTTCATTTTGCCTTATGTATAAATGTCTTTCCATCATTTGATTACACACAACACTGAGACAATTAATTTTCAGTAATATATTTTTTGTACAGAAATAAACTGTTATATTGGTAAGTGTGGTATGCTAGTTTTACCACAAAGTAATTCTACATGATATTTTGTGTACAGAGATAGATTCCTTGTACAATGCAGTGAATGTTGATTTCTGTTAGGAACCTGTAAGCAGAGATGTTAGTATTATTATTCAAACTGTTGTTCCCAGTTTTACTGTTACAGTAGAGCTGTGTAATATTTTACTTTTTTGGGACTCTGATTTTTATGACAAAACAGAATAATTGATATCCAATCCTTTTTGAAATGATTTTGTTTGTAAAGAATTTATTTCTAGTTTTTAAAACTCAAAAAAAGTGTCTGTAAACACCTTAAGTTTTTCACTTGATTCTGGTCTAATTTACTTTGAGTTTTCGGGGATTTCCAGTCCCACCTAGACCATGCAATTTTGTGATGTCACAAAGAGAAGAGTTTAGCAATCAGGCTATGGCAAGGTCAATGACCTTAGTTAACAGACATACTACAGTTTCTGTTTCTTCTTTCACATTTTACATTCAGATATTGCCAAAAAATTGGGCAATTTTTTTTTCTTGAATACTTTTCACTTTCTTTGTAATGTTCTGATGAATTTGAACCCACTTGTTTGTTTGTTAATTCTCTCCTACTCAAAACAGTTGTGCTATATTCCTTCCAGAAATAAGTGTCTCAACTCTGAAATGAATGGTTAGTTAGAAAATAACATATTACATGGTTATTGTTATACTAGAACATAATGTAAGTTTACACATGACAAAATCTACAATGTACATGGTTTTGTTTATCGATAGAAGTAAACTCAGAATATCTCAATAGAGTAAGGTTACTTTTGTAAGAATTTTAGGATGAGAATCAGATTTCCTGTGACTTTGTCATCAGTGAGATCAAATTTCTGTCAACTTGAAATGAAGAAAATTAGAGAATTGATATATGCATGGTTTTTTCCCTCAAATTTTGAAACTTATCAATTAATGGAACAGCTTAGTTAATTGAGAGGTTCGGTTCATTACAGGGGTGGTGGGAGGGGAGGGGGTGAAGATACACTGGCAAAGCCATGAGTTTTGTATCTTCTAAAATGTATTCTATTGTATGCAATTGTGATTCATTTGTACCAGTGCATGTTAAGCTTAAGTTGCTTGAATACTATTTACTTGAAGACTACTGTTTCTGTTTTCCATGAATAGTGAAGTGTATGATGTATACTAGTCTAGTTCTTATACGATGCAGTATGATTACTACCATCATCTCCACTCACATATAGGGAAAGTCATTATTCTAACACAGAAATATGTGCTACCCCTGACTATGTGAAAGGTAAACAACACATGTCAGTAGTAATCCATCACAAATTGACAGACAGTTGTAATTAGTTAGTTCATTTAGACAATTGCTCATTAACTGAACTCCACCTCTCCAGTTTGAAACTAAAATCCTGTGGAGACATAATAACGTCATCACGTTTATATGAACGCAGTCAGGGGTAGCACAGATATCTGTGTTAGAATAACGACTTTCCCTATATGTGAGTGGTGATGATGGTAGTAATTGTAATACGTCGTATAGGAACTAGACTAAGTGTATACACATTGTAACATCCTATCAGTTCTACCTCCTTTGACCACATAAAGTCACCTCCAAACCTCATACTGTATATAATATCACAATGTTAGTGTAAGATATTAGTGAGATATAGCTGGTGATAACGAAATGACGTTTAATCAATCCTTGTTTACAGACCATGTTTTTGCAATATTCAAATAGAAATCTGTCGTGGGCATAGAACTGTGACCAGCAATATACCCACTAAATAAAGGACAAATGTTATTGATAGAGGTCAAAATTACAAAACATGGATTTTGTTTTGTGAATCACAGCATAAGGGATGGATAAACACTAAATTTGGTGTGACAAGAAATGATTGTGACAGTGGTGCATCAGATTAGCTTAGAGGGGACACACATTGGTTACTGCATAGTAAAAGATAGGGGAACACCAAAGTTTGCTGTGCAACAAGAAACTACTTAGACATTGGTACATCACATTGGTTTTAATAGTTCAAAGAAATCAATTTCACAGAAACCTGCAAGACATTGTTGAGCAAGTTGCTGGGTTCAATTTGAATGACAATCAAAATTTGCATGTAAGAATATAGTTACATGAAAAGAAGTCTAACCAAGGTCAAGTTCATCCATTACCATATAGCAAGATTAACCCCACTGATAGTTAACTAAAGATAATGTGATACTTATACAGGCAGGATGAACATCACTGATTTTGTGTTTTATGCTGAGAGAGATCAGAACTTCAAATAAAGATTTGTGAGAACAATGCAAATTTTTTGGGAACACAGTAATTATTCCATGATCAGTCAGTGAGCTTCAATCAAAATGTTACAACTTGTAACAGTCAGAGTAGTTAAGATTTTGTAAAAAAAATAGAAATTGTCAATTGGTTTGGGATTAGATAATTGAGTTGATAATCAGTATTCTTATACAATGTATTAGCAATATGTTTATCATTTATGAAACCAAGGATAACACTGGAGAGTCAATAACTACCCTTGGTAAATCCAATGTTGGACAACACTGGAGAGTTAATAACTACCCTTGGTAAATCCAATGTTGGACAACACTGGAGAGTTAATAACTACCCTTGGTAAATCCAATGTTGGACAACACTGGAGAGTTAATAACTACCCTTGGTAAATCCAATGTTGGACAACACTGGAGAGTTAATAACTACCCTTGGTAAATCCAATGTTGGACAACACTGGAGAGTTAATAACTACCCTTGGTAAATCCAATGTTGGATAACACTGGAGAGTCAATGACTACCCTTGGTAAATCCAATGTTGGATAACACTGGAGAGTCAATAACTACCCTTGGTAAATCCAATGTTGGACAACACTAGAGAGTTAATAACTACCCTTGGTAAATCCAATGTTGGACAACACTGGAGAGTTAATAACTACCCTTGGTAAATCCAATGTTGGATAACACTGGAGAGTCAATAACTACCCTTGGTAAATCCAATGTTGGATAACACTGGAGAGTTAATAACTACCCTTGGTACATGGTCAATTCAATTTTCAAGTTATGTTCTGGAAATGCACAATTATTATTTATAAAACTTTTAATAGTTGCTAGCATTTAATGCTGGTAACACAGTTTTTATTATGTACAGTACACCTATTTCAGTACATTTCTTTTTTCCTATATTGTTATTGTGTGGGGTGTAATTGACAGTCAATAAAAATGCCAATTGCTGGACACAAGATGTATGACTTACAGCAGTGTTGCTTTTTTATACTCTCTGATATTAGCCCCAAAATTCACTGTCTAACCATGTGACTTGTGTATCTGTATTCTTGGAGTTTTATGAGATAAGCTGATACACCATATAACAGCTACCATCTTGCAGTTATTTTCCCAAAAGTGTCACAAGAGGGTGCACCATATGAGGGCTAAATTAACATGAACAATACAAGAAATCAAGAAAATGTGGTTACTACAACTCAGCAAGTTTCTAAAAATTAAGTCATCTGAAAAAAATGTTAGTAATTTGTGTTGCGGCTGAGAATACTACCAAATTGTGTAGTAAAACAGTAGGAATAGTAGATTTTTCAATTGAGGCTATAAATCACACTCTGCTTCTGAACAGCACACCCAGTGGCCAATCTACACAATCTTTTGTCTTTCTCAGGACTGGACTATGGCTTATTGAGTTGTTAGTTTAACTGAATGTTTCTGTCTTAAAATGGAAAACAGAAAAGAGTTCAAGGAAATGCCAATGTAGATAAAGGAGCTATTTTCTTGATCATGATTGGGCAAATTCTGGAGCAAATTGAACTAATCATTACCAACAGAAAGAAAGAGGGCGCTGTTCAAATACATGGTCAGTGGTCAGTTTTTAGTTGGCATGGAATTCAGAACTTGAATACCACAAACTTGATGACACATGCAATCACAAACACACACACACACACAAATAACAAAAATAAAATAAGTGAACTGGACCATACATACACAAGATGGTGTAATTCAAAGAAGAATTTATTGATTTTCATGCAAAACAAACAACCAATCTGTATGGCCAATAAGAGTAGTTTACAAGTATAATAAAAGAGGGCAAACACTCAAGACACAACCAGTTTTAGTAATTGATATCACACTACTGATACATAACAATTTGCCACTAAATACTCACTATACTAACACTCAAGTCTTAAAAAATAAACAAGCAGTATTCTAGAAATGAGTTAACCAGCCATATGGCAAATCAATGGATAAATCATTATGAATAACAAGTGTGCTGCACAATGTGTCAACAAGCACATTTTTGGCTTTAGGCTGTGACTCATAGTCTAGTTCCAATTTGATCATGTTACAATGTATATGTTTATCTTCACACATCACGTCTAGTCAAAGTCATTACTTGAGCACAGAAATCTGTGATACCACTGACAGCGCGGCATTCATATAAACTGGAGGTGGAGTTTGGTTGGACATAGTCAAAACAGCTGTACCAAATGAATATTAATGAGCAATTGTCTGAATTACAACAGCCTGTCAAATTGTGATGGATTACTACTGACGTGCTATTTACGCTTTGCCCAGCATGGGGTTTAACAACATTTAATGCCTAGAGTAACGACATTGACTATACGTAATATGAGAAGATAAACGTAACATGGATCATATTGGAACTAGACTTTGACTTATAATGATATAGCTACATCAGTTCCGCAAAGTGGCAGTTTGCTTAACTGGGTTTACATCTATGTCACAGCAGGGCTGCTACTTCAAGTCATTGATGATGGTCTTCAGAGTTGAACTCATTTTAACAAAAGGAGTCTAATATTAAACATTTGAAAAACATATAAACAGCCATAATATTATACATGTCAATGATACATTAACAAGGAGCATAGCACTTTATGCAAACCAGTAAAAGTATTAGAGTAATTGGAATACAGAATTAGGCTATTTTGTGGATGTGTAATTTTTACTATTAATTTGTAATACTGGTTGATACTTATAAGTTATAAAAGTCATGTACAAGCCATGAAATAAAATGGGTTTCAATATCAATATGTTACTGCATATCCGATATACTAGTACTTGCCAAGGTGTTTCTATGGTAACTACATATACAATCTGTACATGTGTAAGTTTTCTATAATTTACATGACTACTGGAAAATTTGAATTAAATTGACAAACTTTGGCCCTAAAATGTCCTATTGAATATTTCTTTGGACTTAATCATCTATTTTGTTGTCTAGTTTTTATATTACTGAATGAAATAAAGGTTTTTTACTCATTTATTTAGTGGGGGAGGGGTTGTTATAATGAAGTATAGCTCAATGTATGAACCATCAATATTACATCTAGTGTGTACTGTCTACCTATAAAGTTGCTGATGTATGGCGCCCTCTAGAGTTAAGAATACACATTCTGGAGAAAAGATAACATCCAGTTCAAAGTTCACGCTTTAACCCATTACATTCATAATACTGTATGAGATACTTAACTATCACTGAATTGAAATATTGTGAACTTGGTAAAAACAAAATCTTGGCATGGATTCAATTTAATGCTGGTATCTTTCAGTTTGTCGATATGTAAATTGCTTGTTATACGGATCCTAACCTTTGCTACTAAATCTCTTTATTTTCACATCTTAGTATACCTTTAGTGTGAATGATATAATTGCATGTTGTGTATTTACACTTTGAGTATCTGGCCTACAAACCATAACAAAGAGATACAAAGTGGAAATTAGCTAATGCAATTACCAGTAATTCAAGCACTACTATGGCCTGAGTGTTGAATATGAATTGTCACATAAACTTTGCTCCTGTGAGGAAACCTATAATAACTTCCCATTGGTAATACATAAAGAATTCCATGCAATCACATGATGATATCATTCATAGCAGCATGTTTGGTTTTGACAGACATAAACTATAAACATTTAGACCTGCAAGATTTCTGGGTTTACCAGCTAGTCCATGATAAGACCCATGCAGTATTTTATCTTTGGGTAACTCCCTGTGTACATTTTACAGACTTTAAACTTTACACAATCTTAATTTCAGTAAGCTTCCATCATCATTGCTATTACCCATTTATGCAGTCTGTAAGGTATGTCGTGACGGGGTGCCCTCTCACATCCGTCAACCCCTACTCTGTAAGGTACGCTGTGCACGGGGCGCCCTCACACACCGGAAAGAGGAGGCTAGAGAGGGTGGAATGACACAACATTTTATCTTACAGTCTACCATTTATGTAGTCTGCTACAGCCCACAGTGGAATGTTTTGTCATAACTAATCACAACACTGTAACAGTATGACCTAACAAGTTACACCACATGTCTGGCTATCTACTGGGAGACTACTCTGTCTCTGAATGATCCTGACGGATAATGTATAAGGTAATATTACATCATCATCTACTTCAAGATGTACACGATATAAGTATAAAGATATCTAACTATCAGTCTAGTATGAAAAGAGTAGATTTAAACCTGCACAAGCTGCAACTGTCATCAAGTAACCAAAGACATATTCACTAAAAATTGGTCAATTACTTAGAGAGAGACATTGTATCTAGTATTTAGGGATCAATATTATCTGTAGGTAGTGTAGTGACAAGTTTAAATCTTGATCTAAAGCTTGTTGAATCTGTCTCCATGTTAGAACTGAACTAATTGTAACTGGAGGATCATTGTCACACCACAATATACTAACTGAAAACTGCTAATACCAACAATAATACCTTGTACATATTATATTAATCAGTGATCAATCTTATCAATTGAGGGCGCTGATTTTATGATGTGGACCCAAAAATTAATTTGATTTGATTTATTGTATAAATTAATTCATATCATGTATAAAGCTACATTAAATGTGTTTACCCACAGGTGATGCAATACTGTTCAGGGTGTACAATATTACAAGTAATTATTATATTTAACAAAACATATAACATTCCAGGTTGTGCAGCTTTGCATGAAAGATAACTTTGTATCATAATGATTTGTATTTTCTAAACTACTGTGTTTTCTCAATGCAGAGTTTGGATGACAGCTATAAGACTGATAATGGGTAATGGATATATTTGAAATAAATCGTTTTAAATAATTTGACCGAGATCTGAATTGTCATCTGCTAAAGTTGTGATTGTATATCATTATATAATCAAACAGTCAATCTTCATACCAATCTGATTAAAATCTGTTCTAGTGAACTCGGCGCTATTTCTTTATTAAGTTCTTACGTTTATTGTTGTTTGTTCTTTGTTTTGTTCTGTGAGTGCCTGATACCTACATCTGACACAATACCATAGGTATTCTTGAGTCAAATGAGTGAGTTTACTCAATGTATGAGAATGCGTAATGTTCCGAAAAATACGAGTACAGCTCTTCAGAACACTCTGTTCAAAAAGAGCTCACATGCAGAGATTGCAGATAATGATGTTGTCATTATTCTTTGGTGGTTCTCTTTCTTTCAATTTCAGGCAGATTCTGATTGGCTACACAGAAGTATGAGATGTGGTAGGAGAACACCTATGGTACTGTGTTAGATGTAGGTATCAGGTGATCAAAAAATGAAGAAAAGAACAGTTTATGATAAAGTAACAGCTAAATAAAGACATTGTGTCGAGTTCACTACATCAGATTTTAATCAGATTGTCTTCATATGTTATCAGATAGAATTTGCCTTCAAGCAGTTTAGAGATCCATTTCTGGAATATTGTCTAAAGTGTAAGACATTCAACAGAAAATAAGGAAATCAACAAAAGCAATTGACACAATATGTATGTGAGCAAGTATTAAAGCAAGAATGGCTGGCCACTTTACATATACATTCTACAAGTGTGTCAGTCTTAATAAATACCTGAGATATTATATAAGTACATTTAGTCTGGAATCCATGCATGTTGTATACACAAGAACATGGCAGTATGGATTCCAGGCTACAAATAGCCATACTATACTGTAGAACAGGACAGTATGGATTCCAGGCTACAAATAGCCATACTATACTGTAGAACAGGACAGTATGGATTCCAGGCTACAAATAGCCATGCTATACTGTAGAACAGGACAGTATGGATTCCAGGCTACAAATAGCCATGCTATACTGTAGAACAGGACAGTATGGATTCCAGGCTACAAATAGCCATGCTATACTGTAGAACAGGACAGTATGGATTCCAGGCTACAAATAGCCATACTATACTGTAGAACAGGACAGTATGGATTCCAGGCTACAAATCGCCATGCTAGACTCTAAACAACCCAGCTGTATGACAAAGGATTTCAAGCTGAAAGATATGTTAAAGGGACACAGTCTGTAACTTTATGGTGTTTTAGTAATACAATTGTTCCAAAATCCACCTGTAAAGCATATGAATACTTTATACTAACTACATGTACTAAAACATACTGAACCGTTGAGCTACATGTATTGGTACAACTCTTACCAGGAATACAGATTATCACAGATAAATGTGATGATGTAATTTATTGGTTACCAATAAATTCAAAAAAACACATCTCACTTTCAAACCTTCTTTGTACACAGCAAACCACTTGTATCTAACCCTGTCAACTTATAGAAGTTTATATGTTCATTATGTTAATGTATTGCATACACCAACTTGAGCCAAAAAAATGGGTTCTCAATTACAGACTGTATCCCTTTAATGTGTAAACTCCATTCTGATCTAGTGAATCACATTATGACTAATTGTTCCCTCCTTCCTCTACAATCTCATCTTCATTCCAATCTTCCATATCATCCTCAACTTCATCTTCATCATCAAAGTACCAGTCTTCTTCTACATCATCTTGGTGGTAACCGAACGGGCCATAGAAACCAAAGAAGCTGTTACCTTCATCATCAAACTCATCATCCTCATCATCATCTTCTTCTTCCTCTTCATCATCATCGTTGTCATCTGAAACGACCTGATAAAGGTATTCATACGGCATCTCAAGTAATGCACATTTTGTTTTAGAACACAGCAATTGCCCTGGCTGACTGGGAAGTTCTTTCCAAGTCTTCTTTGAACATTCAAACATATATGCTGCAGGGTACTTTGCCCCCTTGGTTCGACCTCCACACACAAAGATATCACCCTCGACATCACACACAGAAGGACCAGCCTTCCACGCATAGTCTTCCGGTATTTGAGGTACATGCGATTCTTCACAATTAATTTCTCTTGTTTTCGTGCTAATTGTGATCTTGTAAATTCCAAGTTTTGTTATTTCAATTGCATCAGCTGTTTTCACGATAAGTGGTGGCCATATCTGAGAAGACACATCTTCCTTCAACCGTGTGAAGGCTTCTGATTCGATAGTCTCCCAGGAATCGTTACATGTGTCGTAGCAATCCATTACTTGTCCATCACCCCCTGGTATTGCATATATATACCTATCATTCAGTGCAACTGCAGTGGAATATGTGCTACCCGGTGAAGCTGATCTCTGTGCCCAGCAATTATTCTCGGGATCATACATCTCTACTGAGTTAGAAACTCCCCCGAAAACATATAGTTTATTGGCGACCACAGCAGCTGACCCACCGAAATGACTACTCTCATTCTTGGCAATTGGTTTCCATTGATTTTTCAGTGGATCATAGCAGTAACTGTAAATGTGTGGTAACCTATGCTGACTACTGAGTGTGATGAGTTTATTATCCATTACAAATGTACTTAGCAGTCCCTCCTTCAAACCTGGCAAAGGAGACCAATTTCCATCCTGGACAACAAATCCGAAGGGTTCCGTTCCCATGAGAAGTTCATCCCATGTGAAAATTACATCCACCAATCTACTTTGTCGTGGCTTTAGTAAAGCACTTTCAGTTTCACTTTGAGAATCTTCAACTTTTGCAGGGAGACTCTTTTTCTTTGCACCCTGAATAACTCCCTTTAATTCTTCATCATCTATTTTTCCTAGAAGTTGTTGCATAAACTTTTCCTGTATATCGACAAAGCGAATCTGATCAAGCAGAGCAGGTAACTTCTCTTGTCTTGTCTTGTCTTGTTTTGACCACTTGATTACAAACTCAAAAAGCTCTGCTTCCCTGACCTTGATCTTGTCATTTGACACTAATGACTGAACTTCGTCAGCTGATAAGTTCATCAGATACTTGTCTGCTTCTTTCAACATTTCATTTAGTCCGCATTCGATGGTTGCCTGTACAGAGTTTTGTAGTTCAGATAGGCCATACAGCTCTGCCAATCCTTTCAAATCAAAGCAATTTCTAATCGTGATGTGTTTAGCTAAAAAACGACCACATAGCGTTTTCAAGTTAGCCATTATTAGATGATCAGCCCCCTGAATTATGTCCTCTACATTGTCTAAAGTCAGCGAGATGTCACCAGTATACATGTAATCTAAGATAGCTCTCATACCGTTCACAGATGTACACTGCAGTTTCACCAATCCACATTTTGACTCGTTCAGTTCGCTCCGGAACATCGACTCGAAATATGGACTGCATGCAGCTAAAACACATCGGTGTGCCACGAATTCATGCTCTTCAATATTCACCGTCATGTCACAGAGTACTTTGCTATCTTTCTGCTCCTTTAGCTGTTTGGCAAGTTGCAGACTGTGAGAAAAAGAGTTCCAGTCGCTTGCAATGTCGTCCGAAACACCCGCCATTTTCGATTAAATGACCGATTGAGGGCGCAATCACAAATGACTCTCCACATGATTTTCTGTCGAGATGAGACCTGCATTTCTGCACGAGGGAGTCGTTATTCTTCATACGTATTGTTTTGTGCATTCTTAAATCAGAGTAAATGTCACTTTTCCTTTCAAATGTCTGCATCAATCATTTAGTGTGCCAAACAGTAGCAATGTGATTTTGCACTACTAAATTCCAAACATGGCTATCTCAATGTCAATACAGACGCTGATATTACATATATGTCACACATTCCATGACATTGATTTGCTGCATTCTTGCTGGCAATATTCCACTCTCGCTATTACAGGGGTGAAAAAGGAAAAGGAATCCACTATCAATTAAATATGTGTTTCTCAAAATGTAGTGATTATGTGTTTATCACAACAATGAAAGACATTATTAATATTAAAACAACAACAACAATTCTTCCACATAGTATATACCATGCATTACATACATCATTTTGCATTGACTTGGCCCCTTTTTACTTTCTATTTTACTTTGAAACCAAAAGAGACAGGGTGGGGGTCCAGGGGGGACAATTTCTCCCTCCAAAAATAGACATTGATTGAAAAAATAGCACCAATGGCATTCTAGCACATGTATTTGGTTGTTGCTATGGGCATGGTCTTGTTGCTAGGCATATTTGCAAACAATTTGTGAATCTTTAATGCTCACTTACCTATCCATCCCTGTTTTCTTCGTAATATGTATCGACCATTTCATTGTTGCTAAGGGTGTGGTCATGGTTGCTAGGGCAAGTTGTATTAAAATGTTTTCTGTAACTGCAGAATAACACCTCCAGAAACATTCCTAAGTTTCAGCCCCATTCACCATGTAGTTTTATATATAAGTTTTTGACCAAAATTGAGATTTTTAGACCTAACTTGCATATTGCTGATGGGATTATCATGTTGTGAATACATTTTCATATCTACACATACCCTGATGCACCCCCATTAAATTTCAACCCAATCTTCGCAGTAGTTTTGGAATAGATTTTTGACCAAAATTAATCTTTTTGCCCCAATTTGCATATCACTTATTCACATTTCATGAACTTTTCTTAATCTAAACACCTCTAAAGAATATTCCCATCAAATTTCAGCCCAATCTGCCCAGTAGTTTTGGAGTTACAAGTTTTTGATCAAAAATCACATTTTTTGACAAAACACACATCTTTGATGCGATCATTATTTTCATTTGAACACTTTCCCAACTAGACGCAACTAGTTTAAGTCCTCCACACACACACACACACACACACACACACACACACACACGCACACACACACACACACACACACACACACACACAGACGGACAGAGACCTCACTATGCCTATAACACTACTGAACCATATCAGTTCAGTTGTGCTAATACATAAAAACAATAAAACAATACTCATTACAGTTTTGCTTTGGAAGTACTGATTTGGATGATACTTTAATTCCAATTCAACTTTTTACAGAATACAGAAAAATAATTGGATCACACTCATCAGGTGTAATAATTTAGGTATATGATAAAAAATAATAATGCAAACTTTGATTCAGTACATATTGCCTTCAGCACAAAATCAAAACAAATAATAAAGATCAAATAAACACAGTTTTTTAAAGAAAAATGGTCATACATAGAAACACATATTAAATGTTGAGTTGACATATACCTCAATAGAGTACAAGAATGTCTTGATATCTACACACTTAAAGTAAAATGCAACTTGGGGATCAATTTCTCTGAAAAAAAATGTTTTTAAATTAAATCTGGCCAAATCTGACATACAAATGCTTGTTTCTGGTCCTTTTGTAATAATAAATGAAAATTTGGAGGTTCACTGTATTGTTTTCACGGAGATAAAAAATCCTATCTTTTCCTACAATGTGAACAATGTACTTGGTGGCCATATTGGATTTGGTGGCCATATTGGATTCTAAAATGTCTATAGTATTTTGACCTCTATTACAAAAATTTGTACGGTGACCCCAGATTATTTTTTCTTGATTTCAACTGCAATCTTGGTCTGACTATTCTTGAACAAAGTAACAGCAAAAGTTTAAATCTGTTATTTCGTGAGGAGCATACTACTTTAATTGTGAAGGTAAGTCAGTGATTTGTTTTGACTACGTTGTGACATTGGATAATTTTATAGACATTTTCGGCAAATAATATTTCCAGTCTGAGGAAATACAATTCAGTGACAACTAGGTCTTGTCAATAATTAAGTGTTTGAGGTACTTTCTGATTATATAAACAAATACATTTTGAGAATAATATAATGCTTGTTCAAAGGTTTTTGAAATTTGCCAAAAAAAATTGGAGAGGATAAATGATGCTGCAAAAAAAAACGGATAATAATTGTGTGTTGTGAACATGACATTGTAATTCATACATTATCATACATTCACAGTTCTGACAATGTCTATTCTTACTGTTTACTAGTAGCTTTAAGGCTGCACTAGCTGCAACTGGAATGATTTTTCAAAGTGTTCTTTTTGAAAGAACAACATCCTTGTAGTATCCTACACCCTAAATGGTATAGAATCATCTGTGGCTAAATGTATTTGTGTATAGCTGACGCATAATATGGTACTATGAATTCGATGAAATTGATTTTTGGGTCAACTCCTTAAAATCAGCACTCCCGACCTGATCACAATTTCAACCTGTTAGTGTACTGCTTATGGATAAATCAACCTCCAATAAACATATACAATGTCTAATTATTGGTATTTTAAGAATATATTGTTAGTTGACTGATCAAAAAAATATTACTCCAGTAACAGCTAGTGTAGTTTTAATGATATATGTATATATTTATGTATTTCATGTCAGTCACAACACTGCACCACTCTCTAAATCCTTACACATTTCAGTACCACTACATCTTTATTATGTGAGTAAACAAAGGACAAACAATTGAAACATATGTAATACAAGGACCTAAAAGCCCCATAAACTTATATGATGTCATATTTGAGGATCTGCTGGTAAGAAATAAAGTCTACAATGACACAAATACAAGCCACTGAGTTAATATCTACTTTCCACCTCAACATGTTTATCAATAACAACATTTTCCTTATTAACACAGAGGAACAAAATATGAAAATGTAGTTATTTAGAATGCACATCTCAAACCAATTTCCCTGCAAATATCTCCTAACTGTCAGATACAACAGCTTGTTTTTGGGCCTTTTGATGTAATATAAGAATTTTTAGAGATGTATTATCTTATTTTCAAGGCAACAGACCATCATTTTTTCTCCCTACAGTACTCTAGAGGCCATATTGGATTTTAAAATGAGTAACCATACTTTTGATATCACTTTGACCCGTATCTAAAAAAAAATGTGGTGACCCCATGATTATTTTCTTCTTCATTAAAACTGAGAATGGAATAAAGTTTTCTTGAATACAGTATGAGTAAAAGTTTACGAATTTCATTTTTTGAGGTACATACTACATTAACACTCCCAAGTTTTAGAGTGTAAATACAAAGAGCAAGTTGGTGGAGGGTCTATGAAAACATTAAATTTCCATTTATCTATGGACGAACAAAAAAGTGAAAACAGATTCCATAACATAGTTTTTAGAACCAGATTGTACAATACACAAGACTCAATACAGCACAAAATATACCTGTAGTCTTTGAGAACAAGTTGTAGATGAAATATTTGAAGAATTCTCTACGAGATAAAAATCAAAGTATGCATTATCTGTCCTGGACTGTTTTATAAACCCAAAGTTTTGGATATTGTGTGTTGTTTGTAACATAGAAAACACTGACTCATATTAAGTGTACCAAGTTACAATAATGTGCCTACAGTAGTGTAGTAATGTCAGACCACTCTCCATGCATACACTAAGACCCACAATCAAATCTGACATAGTAAATGTGGTTTGATTTCTTTATCTACCTCTATTTCCTCTGTTTACCATTGTTTTTGATTTTGTTGTTCCGAGAGTGTGCTTCTCCTTCCTACCTACATCTGACCAATTACCATGGGAGTTCATGTTCATGAACACATAATACAAAGGACAATATTCAAGCAAAAAGCAAAGGTAATGCTTAGAGCTTGGGAGCACAGAGTGGGTGGTACTTAGAATAAAGAAACAGATGCCAACTACATCAGATTTTAATCAGACAACCACACAACCTATCCCTGTCATACTTTAATGGCTTGAATACCATTTTTTTCATATTTCAATTGAACGAATCACTACTACAATAATGTAAATCTGGTGATGCCAAAATATTAAAAATAATTCTTTCACTCAAACGCATGGTTCAGCACCATTGAAGTACTATTACAAACTCATGCTTTGATTATACATAGTCCTGGAATGTATAGATACCAAAAAAAGGGCCACAATAATAACAACAACAACTAACAAACAGCATAGTTACACAAATAACGGGGTTTATACAAACTGTATAGTGCAATCATCTATTGACCAGTAAGTACTAATTATGTTCATATCATGCAGTACATGTATCAATTTGTTTTAGCAATACACTATAAATATACAGAACAATGAAGTATGCTTTTTTTTCTGTAAAATTCAGAAAATAATGAAAATATATAAATGCATCCTTGGTGTTGATATTTCAGTGGGGGATATATTGGTAGAAACAACTTGTGTTCAGATTTCAGTGTCTACCACAATTTGATGTAAACTGACATCTAATGAATAAGTACATACACTACAGTAAACATAAAACACTCTGTTGATTCTGATACATATTATTATAGTGGATACTTTGGATATTTTGGGGTGCTGTTACAACACATGAAGGTTTGTTAGTCTTTTACCTCACAGTTTACTGACATGAACAATCACACCAACATAATATTAATCCCACTGACAGTATTCTGGCTCACAGCTGGTCAACTCAAAGCCAATAGCTGGAGAAAACAATACACACACTATTGTATTTGGCTAGTACCAAATCCAATGCAAACATCATATGTTTCAATCATCATTTTCAAGCTCTTCTATTCGCATGAGGTCGAAGGTCACATTAACAACCAAATTGCAGTCGTTTACTGATTGGTTGAGTAGAGCTGATATTTATAGCTATGCAAATGAGCTAAATTCAAGATGGCTACTGAAATGTGTATGTTATGAGTTTTCAGTAAACTTTTCTTTTGAAGAATTTGCACCATCTCATTGACTGTCCTTCAGAATAATTGTGAGAAATATTTCTCCACTGACATGTTAGCATATTGTCTTTAGCAAGGAAGTCTTCAACTGTCAGCATTAAGAATGTGTCTACACACTGGACAGGTACCAGACTGAAAAAAAAAACAAGAAAAAAGAGAACTTTTGCATCATTTTTGTTTTAAACCACTGTACATTTAATAAGTGAATCTTATTACATGTTCAAGAGTTCTAATTAATTGCAAGTAATGTTTCACCTGTTCAAGTTGACATATTATGTTAAACTGTGTGTTTACTGGCTTTGCTGGTTAACTTTACAGCAAGGTGTTGTAGTGGTGATGAAATGATTGTCAACTAATAGTCATGTAACAATGTCACACACGCTCAATAAGCAAAATTCATTCATTTAGGGGGAGGGGGTCTGGTGTCAATGAGATTGCTGAACTTCATTTTCACACACTTCTAACCAAATTCTGACAAAATTTTCACTCCTTCAATGATAACAGCTTATGTATTTACTACTGAGATGTTGATAAGTTTATAAAAATTTACTTCTAATGTGAGATATAGTCAGTTTCCGTTAGTACTTTGATGTGTGCTAGCTTCTCAGTAAACAGGTTCGTAAGGTTGGAACTTTATGTTTACCATCATGTTTTTACATCACATCGATCGTAGTGGTATGACTGCTACATTTTGCATTATGGTTTTTAGCAGATATAAAAGTGTGATGTCGTACTTGTGAACATTCATTTAGGGGGAGGGGGTTTTGTCCTAAATGAATGATGTTCACTTATTGAGCTTGTGTGACATTGTGCGATCGTCCCTATTATACTAAACAAGAACTATTTATTGATATGATATACCAACCTGATGAGTGTAGTTCACAACAGAGAAAGCAGTTTTCTGACCAAACTTTGTCAGAGCAAATTTGATATCATGACATTATTATTTTTTTGTTTTATAGAATGCACATTTTAAAATTTAATTCTCCATTACTCCGGAGAATAAACTATCAGATTTTCATCATTTTCAACAATTATTCCTTGAATAGCAGTCTAAAGAAGGCTATGTAGACTTCCTAAATCAATCTATACTTTATTAGCAGATGCAGCCACATTATACATACACCGTGACCCCCCTCCAAGATTGTGTCAATTATATCCTGTTTTTCATTATAACTTCAACAAATAAATGTTATACACTTTCAATTGTTTTGAATAGACATCTTGAAGTACGTAACTACATTGACAAAATAAAATAGTTCACTTTACCTCACTATTGGGTTTGGGTTGGTCGTGAAAATTTGGACTTTTTGGGTTTGGGTTGGTATTGAAATGTTGACTTTTTTGGGTTTTAATAGGTTGGTGGTAAAATATTGAATTTTTTAGGGGTTGGGTTGGTCGTGAAATTTTGACTGTTTATAAAAGTTCATCATTAATTGATGTTAACTTACCTTCTGAAGCCATGCTGTGATACACATAGGATGGAACAAATGTTCACATGGTAATTTGTTGACTGTGTCATCTACACTGTATTCACATTGACATATAGCACAAGTCAACTCATCATCTATAAGAGAAGAATTCATTCTTGAATTATTTACTGTTATCATATTTAGGTGCATGTGTGTGTGTGTGTGTGTGTGTGTGTGTGTGTGTGTGTGTGTGTGTGTGTGTGTGTGTGTGTGTGTGTGTGTGTGTGTGTGTGTGCGTGCCTGCCTGCCTGCCTGCCTGCATGTATTTATATGTTGTGGGGTATGGGAGTAAAGGTAACGACCATACAAAGTCAGCCTCACTTTTCAAAGTGTTGTAAGTGAAGCTAACAATCTATAAAATATAGTTTAATACAATGTTCCTACAATATTTCTACTGGTATCAGTGATTTACACACTAAAATTGTGTGATAGCAAACTCTTACAGCTACTTAATATACCATCACCCTTTTGTGGTTCTTGTTATTAAAACCAACAGGGTTTTTTTACATTTCATCCATACTTTTTGCATACAACCATGATTGTCAGTTTCATGATTAATGATTGGTAAAAAAAATAGCCATTCCAAAACCACAAAACTTAAATTGAAGAAAATTAGGAAATTACATAAATTTCTTTTCACTGACAGTAAAATCTACCCCAATAGCTGTTTTCTTTTCTTTACAAAGGACATACACAAAATAATTGCTAAATGTATAGCAGACAAACATCTACTGTTCCTTATTACTAAGCAGGTTTCTGTAAAGATTGACAATCCTGTGATGCAAAAGAGTAGATTGTGGATTGTATTTGAACTTACCAATATGTTTTTGAAGGATGAGAACCTTTGGTAGGGCATCAATAGTTTGCTGTGTTGCAGCAGGTGGGGCTTGATCACCTTGTAAATCGGGATGTAGAGCTAACATCTGTAGAATAGCATTCTGAAACAAAACAAATGTTCAAAAAAAATACACACTGACCCCAAAAAGGGTGTGAGCCACATGGTTGGGGGGGGGGGGGGGGTGGAGGAACATAATCTTATTGTAAATTAATTTTCTTAATTACTAACTTGAATACTAATGTAACCTAGAATGATACTAAGGCCTTTTACACTTCCTCAATTTGATTAAAAACCGATGTAGTGTATTCGGCGTGATTTCTTTTTAAATCTTACGTTTCCTGTCATTTGTCCATTTGTGAGCACCCGTTACCAACATCTGACACAATACCATAGGTTTTCTTGAACCCAATCTCGTACTTACAACTTTCAGAGGGGGAAAAGATCAGAAATGGTGCCAACAAAAAGGGCACAATTCCACATAGTCTACCATATAGATCATTGGGCTTTCTCTTTGATATTAGGCCACTGAATGTCACATTAGGGTGTAGGTGCATATCAAGGGTGTTTATTCACTAGAGTAGAGATACTGTCATCCTCAGCTTTTGTTTTCACAACCTTCCAAGCACAGATCTGAGATCTTACTACAAGACTAGATTTCACAGAGAAGTCTATGAAATACTCATACATCAGTATAGCATAATCACATAAATATAATCTCCGACTAAATCTGTATTGGAAGAAATCTGGGCTACCCATCCACAATATAGATTACTTCAAGGGAAATAAAAACATACCTCAAACAATGCTTGCATAACGTCTTGAGTATACTGAAGACGATTTTGTATGATCAACTCCAATGGATTAGTTGGTGTAGGTAGCTGTATGAAAGGAAAGAATGCTTCCTCTATGTCACCATGGATTTCAGCAGCAGCTCTGTAAAACATGCCAAGAAAATGCAACATTTCTTGATAAATATAGCACTGAAAGGGTTAGTGATATTTCTAGAATGTCTAGGAGAACTGATAGACAATGTTAAAGGCCCACTATTCAATCCTAGGTACTCACATTATTGTTATCTTATAAGTGAAGTCATAAGGATGGCATAGGATCATACTGGTGTTCAGCACCAACCTTTCTATAGGTCTGCAAGACCTTTTCTCAAACCAAAATTGTGATCCTACTGTGAACTGGGCCTTTACTCAAATTACTGTACAGACTGGAGTTTTATATTTATATGATTTATCATATCTTTTTACTGACATACATAGGCAGGCAATATTATGTTCTCAAACTAAGGAGGGGGAAAGGGGATTTAAGATCACTGGCAACAAGTTGTTTAACCTGACTGTACCTGTAGAATTCCTCTTCTTCCTCCATGTCAGACATTTCTTCCGCTGTGTGTTCTGAATCTTCTGAGTTGCTGTCAGAAATCAGGGGAGGTAGATTATTCCAACTTGCAGCCCCTGCACTCACGTTGTCATGGCTACTGTTGCTATGGCTCCCAGAGGAAGACTCTGAAAGATCAGAGTCGGAATTGGTATCAGATGACAGAGAAGGCAAAGAACTGTGACTTCTATCGGAGTGTCTGTCAGAGCTATCTGAGCTACAACTTGATTCTAATGGTACTAACTCTGGCAAGAAATCTTCTCTGCTCTCTATACTACTATCACTCTCATTTTCACTGTCAGGACCAAACACGACATTTGTCATTATAGAACTTATCATCTGATATACCAAACCATCGTTGGTGGCCCTATTTGGTTCTTCTCGATCTATATATCTACATCTATGTACATATTCCTCTGCAATTAGACGACTTTCTAAATCTGATTCTGAATCAGAGCTGTCACATAAGGCTGGGAGAGAAGCAACACTATCTACAGCAGGATTAACTTGAGATGATGTTGACTCACTTCCTACTTTTTTAGATCTTCCTGTCTTTTTTCTCACAGAGCTCTTGCTTCCAGCTGATGCTGTATGATTGTCATCTTTGGATTTTCTATGACTACTTTTGGATCTATGATTTTTCCTTGTTTTTTTAGTATTGGCTGACTTCTGTGTCTCTGGTCCACTGGAGCTACTCCTCGGACTGTCTTTTATAGCTTTTGATTTATGTCTGGTGCTAGATGATGACCCACTAGTACTAGCTACAGAAGATTTTGCACCATGTTTCACTTGTTTTGGATATTCCTGTTTCTCACTAGTAGAAACAGCTCTTTTGCGTCTGATTTGTCTTCTGCTATGTCTAACTGTTTCCCTAGGATCACAGTTTGGTTTAGCAGTGCCCTTTTTTGAACTTTTAGGCCTGCCTCCTTCACTGTTCCAATTTCTTTCAGAGCTTTGGCCATTAGTTTCATATCGTGAACTGTGACTTCCTCCATCACCAGGACCTGTCTTTTTAGTTCTACCTTTTACTTTTATTTCTACATCAGCATTACTGGCTTCTGCAGGTCCTTTCAATGTTCCACTGGAACCCTTTCGTTTCTTGCTATGGCCCCTATCTTTGTCTACATGGTTCTTTTCTTTATGTCTAGAAGGGCTGCTGATGCCACTTCCACTGTGAGACCCATCTGAAGTAACTTTACTAGCAACTTTCTTTATTTCTTTCTTTTTCATCTTTGGACTTGACTCTCCAAACTGAGCATATTCTGAAGCAACATTCTCTACTGTGGTCTTACTTTGGTGCAATGATTTTGATCCTTTCTACAAAGTGAGAATAAAAACAAAGTATTATTACATAATGTACCAGAGATTTTTTACTGCAGTGCAATACCGACAAAATCATTGATTGCATACCTGCATGCAAATGATATGCACACGAGAACACGATCATTTTCTATATACAAAATTGTGTTTTATGATTTTAAGGAAATTTGTCTTAGATTAATTAGATAAACATGTAAAAAATAACAGAACTCTATGCCAAGTGAGTTCCAGTGTGGGTATACTCTGGGGTATTTGCAATCGTGCTTACAGTGTGTTCTGCTGCACTCTCACTTGCTATGTTTGTGTACACGTGCAGAGAACACTGCGTGCCACACTTGCACTCGCATGTCATGGGGTTCTGTCATATTACTTACCAAGCATATATCAGATTTAAAGATTCTGCTGTACACAAGATACAGTAATTGTCATTGTTATCTTTAAGTAGTAATTTATAAAACAATTTTATCATGGCTTCCTACTTGAAAAATCAATATGAAATAATACTAAGTCTGTGTTTGTAACTCAATACATTGCAAAAAGCTAAAAAAATGTGTAAAAAGCTTGTTAGTGTACATACAATAACAAACATATACACATTTATCATGCTTTTACAATTTATTGAGTTACAAACAAGAACTCAAGGTCTTTATTGTTTCATATTGATTTTTCAAGTAGGAAGCTATAATAAAATTGTTTTATAAATTAAAAATCTAAACTGAATACCCATTTCTCATCCATATGGCCACATTTAGATGTAAAATTGTAATTGAACAAATATTGCATGCAATTTAGAATTATAGTCGAGAAATATTTTAAACTTATTCATATTGCAATTCAACCAGTCTGGAAAACTATGTTGGAGGTCAGGAAAACATTGCCTATGTTCTTGTTGCTGTTTTGTTACCACTTTGTATAAATCATGATGTTTTAGAGTACTTATTCTTTCCATTTTATAAACATTAGTACAGGGTACTCAGGGCATGTCTTTTGAAAATGGCAGGAGAGCTAAAAATCACTCTCCTGAAACCATCCAGGCGAGTGGTAGGCGAGTGATTTAATACCTCTCCTGAAAATAGTCAGGCGAGTGAAGAAAAAAAATTCATTTTCATTTCTATTTGTATTTTGGCCAGTCGGCTCCAAATAAATAAAATAGAATAAAAAAACACACATTTAAAAAATGTATGCAAAAATATATTTATAAGTAACAGTTCGTTTGGTTATTTGTACAACAATTATTATTGCAACAATTTTGTTAAGTCTGTGCACATCAAAATCTTGAAAAAATATTCAGTTTTTTGTTGTGACTACAAGTAGTACAATACAAAAATATGTTTTTAATTACAAATTCTAACTGGTCTTGTTTTCTTAGAACGTTTTTATAAAAACATCCTACCTGAATATCTCCTCCGGAACAATTTATAGTCGCTACAAAGTACATGTTTTGGAGGGCATTGAAGAAACCACCACTTCTATTTCGCTTAAAATGCAGCTAATTCAAACTTGAGATTGTTCAAAACTACAATGAATTGACAAAAACTAACGTACCCCAGAGATGACAAATGCCTCCTGATGTTGAGCTTTGACGTTGACGTTAAATTGCTTGCTAATTTGTAACCATTCACTCGATCCGAGACAATAAAACACGTAACCCCACCTAGTACCTGCACACGGATCCGACGACCGGTGTCGCCGACTAAAGTAGCTAGATCCATTCACGTCTAAGCAGCAGACCTACTTTGTTTTAGAAATCACGACAAGGCGAAAATTCGAGCAAATATTTTATATGTTACAGCAGTCGATAAAGTCATGGAGGTAAAACAGACGTGGTCGGCAGTTGAATAGATCATCGGACAAAAACAATGAAACTGCGTGTTGGAGATTATGAAATAAAAACCCGGGAATTTCTCTGAAAACTGCACAAGAATAATAAGATAAGGTGGGAAAAATATCGACAGCTTATTTTTATTTTTATTTTGTAAAATAATCGATCTTATTTTATTGTCATTCTTTCAATGCCCTCCAAAACATCGCCAAGCTATTGTCGGAACTCTGGGCATGTACTTTGTGTAGCGACTATAAATCGCAGTTGTTGTTCATGTTCCGGAGGAGACATTCACGTAGGATGCCGGATGCCGGATGGTCTCCAAAAACCCCGTTTTAACAAAAAGTAGGCCGATCGGAATTTAAAACTAAAAACTCATCGATGGATTGCTGAAAACGAGAACTACAAACAGTCATCGTATCAATCGTAATTGCACAATTTGCAATGATGCGAAAGTTGAAATCTCCACGCATACTGAGCTGATCAATATTCATGATATGCCATGACATCATGCATGTCCCGCTTCGAATACGTCACTATTTTCCCCATATACGGGTAGTGCAATGCAAATTTCAGATACATATATAGGTCATGAATGACAGCGCTGACTTCAGCTGGAGATCGACGATTATGAACATGGAAGTGTTCCACGCTCCTACCACGTAATTTTACCGAATAAACGTTGATTTTTATGGTAACCACATATTGAAAAATGATATAAAATAACATCAGGCTGTTGTACAGGTTCGTTGGGGCCCAGGCGAGTGGAAAATCGCTCTCGTGGATTTTAGTTTGCGCGAGTGGTAGGCGAGCGGTGCGATCGCTCGCCTCAAAAGGCATGCCCTGGGTACTCAGACATTATAACAGGTAAATGTACCCTTGTTTTGTTCCGAGACAACACCAATCAGAACATGTTCTCAATCTGTCTCAATAGTTTGGTGTGCTGTAGTGTGCCCTCAAGGTCAATTTGATACTTTCTTAGGACACACCAAAATTTGGTGTCCCCTCTGGGGTTGACCTACCGTATGTCACATGTGAGGGTACCCTGTCACAGTGTACCTTACAGACTACCCTGTGTCTTACTTAAGTATGTGGTGACTCACAAGTAGTGCCAATTTCACGCTCCACTGATACACAGGAATTTCTTATGTGGCACACCAATATTGTCTGTTCCCAAGCTTCATACTATGTGGTAACTTGCCACAAAAAACAAAAACAAACACTTTCCATCATTTTGACCTAAGAGGGCACACACTGGTGTATTGAAACTCAATTACTGGTACTGGTAATAGTTCATAATAAATACAAATTTTACCTCTGTGTTGTGTTCACTGCAATCACTGACACTATCTCCTGACAGCATTGGTCTGTATGTCATATATGCATATTGTCTTCCATAACGTCTTCCAGTACCTGAATGAAAACCTTTACTTTGTCTGTTTGAGCCACCCTGACAATTTTCCATGCTACAGCAGACCTTGTCTGTTTACTAGCTAAATGAAGTAAACAGAATAAAACAAGTCTTTTTATGAGTTACATGTACTCTAACCTGGAAGTGTTTCAACACAAATGTATGCCACTATCATTGCAAATGTAACAGACATGGTGATGCAACTCAATCCTAGATAATTCTAACCAGTTATTGTAGTCTGTTATACACAAGTATTTGCAGTGACTATTTCTAAATTCCACTATCAGCTGAATATTTCAATAGCTCACACACAGGAGCTACATGTCGTACAGTTCTAACCTTAGCTCTGGAAATATGTGCACTATTCACTCCGACACATTTTTGTTTGAAATGAAGAAAAGTTGGGAGTGAAAATTTGCATATTTCCAGAGTTATTCTAACCTACAACATCTCTTTGGTGATATCTGAAAGAATTGGTTTTGTAGGGCCATTCTATTCACATAAAAAACTAAGACAGATTCTTTTTTTTTATAGTTTTTTTTATCTATCTCAGTAAAGTCAACAAACACTGTTACCTAATTTCAGAACAACACATGTTGAAAATATCAACATGGTGTCATAGAAATAGTATCCATTATCGATCGTTTCAGAAAACAGTAAAAATAAAAATAAAATAATAATTGCAACAAAACATGAATTTGAATTTGACTGAGAATGAAGTCAAATTGGCCAAATACACCTGATTCTAGTAGTAGTAAGGTCAGAGTAGTGTAAGACTACCATATTATTACTGCAAGTCATTAGTTGTTGATTCTTGATGGACTTCACATTTAACAGATACAGGTGTTTTGTTGGAAAACTAGTATGTACATTAATACATTTGACAATGGCACATGCAGCAAGACACGACAGAAGAACACTTTGCCCAACAATGCATATATATATTCCCAACCAGAGCCAGTCTTTTCACCAAGGAGGTAAGTAAAATTAGCATATTACTGTCCATCCAAGGTCAGTAAAAAGGTCAGATACCGATCTGATACCCATGGAAGTACAGGCATGCTTTAATTTACCCAATGCAAAATTGCATCACGTTGCAAGCTGTAGCCAGCGTCTTTCTGGTTATCGGTGCATACTTTACACAAATTATGCAAATCGAAAGTGTACTAAATTTTGCAAATCGAAAGTATGATAATCGTGTATAAACATAAAAATCACTTTCACTACGTTGCATCTCATATTAGTAGACCGTTATGTCAAACCGCGGTTCAAAACGTAGTAATTCCCCATTCGTCAGATGTACGAAAGTCTGCACGCTACAATATTTAATGTATAATCTTTCCAAAGGCAGGTGATGACATTTTTGACGAATTAATAACAATATAGACACCACAACAAGGTCCCGTTCGTTTCGAGTCCGTTCGTTCACAACCGCCATTTTTGCGTTCAACGTTACCAGGAAGAGTCGGTATTGCATCAAAATAGAACTGGCATGAACACTGAATAACCAAGAAAATAACGCAGCAACATTCCACAAGTACAAAAGTAGGAGGTCGAAAAACTTACGATCATCTTGGCGGTGCAGCGCAAGACGAGAGATACAGGCATCATCGGCAAACCAAGTTTGGTATTGTCGGGCCGTCAACTTTTAACTGACCGGAAATGACATTTGTTCGGAAATCGTTACTCCAATCTGTTTCCGGTTTGATACACTGTTACATTTTCATATATTTGCACTTTATTTGTGTTGGCAATTTTCCGTGAAATCACTCTTTATTATAAGTTATAACATATTTGAACAAAAACATGTACAAGTTCATTTTGTCACAGTATATCAACAACACGTTGCCATAGTAATAATGATTGGGGGGGGGGGGGGTGCTTTTACTTCTGTCCAAAATCCCGGGTGGTTGAATTTTTTAAAACATTGGCGGTAAGCCTATTAAGTGCAAGAAAGTATATAATATTCTTCTTCAAGAAAATGTCTCTAGTCCACACTACATAAACTATAATGTTTAAATTCAGAGGAATGTTTTTTCTCCTTTTTAATTTATTGTGAAACTGATGTTAGGCTGCATTCACAAATAATGGGCGGTGGGGGGGTTGGAGGAATTGAGGGGGGGGGGGGACTTGAAAAAAATTTTTTTTGAGGGGGGGGAGGGGGGGGGGGCTAAAATATTTTTCACATATAATAATGATGATGATGATGAAAACACATTTTGAGATACCCAATGTCTTTGTAATAACTTAAGTGTGTGTTGAGTTGCTTATCTCGCCCATTGTTGATCACAACTATAGTACGTGTACGTTACAGAATGACTGGTACAGTGATGTCAATGAATGTCTTCAACATTTGTGCAGAAGTCACCAAAGTATTAATGTAAGAATCTCTAGTTAATCGATTCATTTTTTCTTGTTCAGCACATATTCAAGTCTTTATTCAGACGTGAGGTATATTTGTTTACTTGATAAATGTAGTAAGAACAGTTTGAATTCTAAAGGTACTAGCATTAATATTCCATTTTATGTTAGCTCAGAAGAAAAAACAATTATACATTTGCATGTACCAAAATAAAATGACACTGCCAAACATGGTTTGTACTTTTGACTTCCTTTATCAGGACGTATCTGGACTTTATATGCGTATAAAGATACTTCTGTGTGTCCCACTTGGATGTAGCACAGGGGCGGGTCAGTGTCTCAATGAAATTATATTTTCATTTACCAAAGCAATCAGTTCACGTGACACGTTTGATTGACAGTTGTCATTGGTATATATTGTTGGATTGATAGTTATATGTTTACTATGTGCTATCTTCATAAAAATCGTCTTAAACACTTTTAAATTAAATCCTCCTCACATAAAGAAAGAAGCGACCAAAAATTTGACTGCTCATATCGTAATTGAATCCCGAGAAATCAACTGTCTTATGAAGCTTTCAACAGTTAATAAACTAGTTGTCTTGCCATTTCTTGCCCTAATATGTGGATAATGTTGTTCCACCTATTTTAGACAGAGAGTATATCTGGCCTGAATTACATTTCCGCGCAAATGCAAACCGAGGGAACGAACAGCACTTAGGGAAGGGGTGGGGGCTGATGAGAAAATATTTTGTACAAATTGTTTCCCAGTTCCCTCTTCCCTTCAAGCTCACAAAAAAACGTTGTCGCTGATTTTCATTTGTGCAGTTATTTGGCATACTTCCCGTATTCTGGAGATGTGCAAATGTATGATACACTAGTATAAAATAACAGTGGTAATCGACTTCAGTGTTCATACATAATAAGAGATTTCTTTATAAGTGTGGGATTTGCAAGGAGAGGTTGGATCGTAATCTATATTTGGAGATACTTAGCCAACCCCATTCAATTGTGGTTTGGCGCAGGAACAGCATACCTTGATCACCCATGGGGAGTATTCTGGAATAGGGCTCAATCATTTGGTAACCTTGCCAAAATAAACCACAGGCTAGCATTGAAAGGGTTCTGGAAAATTCATTAAACGGAATAATTTTTAACCGACACAATATGCACATTATGCAAGTTTTTCGATTTGCCAATCCCCTCTCAGCGCAACGGAGGATGTTTTTAGACATGGTATTTTTTACAAGTGTGTAAGTAATGTTTATGATAGTCCATATGTGCTTTTCAAGTTACATTTTAAAGTTCCACAGATGCCGGATCGGAGAACTAGAAAGTTTACAAACCTGATGCCAGTAAATTTAATGTTTTTAAACACTGTGCCGTTCACAGATGTACATGTATAACAACGTATAGTGGTCTTTGTTGTAGTATTTTGAATATTGACTTTAATTTATCAAATTTAATTTTCCAGATTGTCCACCTGACAATATTGATTTTATATATTTGCCTCATAATGTATTTTAGATATAGTATTTTATTTGCCACAAACTCAAAATCATATCAACATAACAAGAGAGAAAGTACAAAAGACAGTGGAATAAATATTACAATTAAACTGATGGATGAATACAGAGTTTATGGCTGGACCACAGAAATAGTTTGAAACAAACTAGTCAAGTTTGTGGCCCATACTACAATTGATTAAACAAATAAAATAATCAAAGCAAAAACAAAAACAAATTTGAAATTAAAACAAAAACAAACAAAAAACAAACAAAACAAAACGCGTTCTCATCAAAAAAAAATATAACAACTGGCATTAAATGCAATGTAAGGTAGAAAAAGCTGAATTAATTTTGTAACAAATACTGTTTTAACTGAGATTTAAAAGTAGTCCTGGATTGTATTTTTTTTCAATTCTTCAGGTAAGGAGTTCCAATGTTTTGCAGCTGCATACTGAAAATTGTGTTGCGTCAAAGTAAGATTTACTTTTGGAATGTAAAAGTTATCTCTCGTTGTATTCCGAGTGTGATACGTATTTGGTGGTGTGTTGAAATAGTCGTTAACTGTTTGCGGGAAGTGACCGGCCCTCAAATCAAAAATAAATAAAGAAGTATTAAATTTGCATTGCTGGTGGACACTTAGAATTCCTAGTTGCTGAAAAAGAGGGGAGGAGGGAGCACCAATATTTGAAAAAGTTATAAAGCGAATAACTTTCTTTTGAAGGTTTAAGATAGGCTTGAGAAATGTATTGCCCCATATCTCTATACAATATGAGATATGGGGCAAGATCATAGAGTTATACAGCAGAAGAAGAGTAGATTTAGGTACGTAATAGCGAATTTTGGAAATTATGCCATTAATTGGAGAAATTGCTTTCCTAACTTTTGCAATGTGTGATGTCCAAAGCATATTTTGATCTAAACACACGCCAAGATAATTGGTTGACGTTACTTGTGAAATTTGTGAGCGATTGATGCCCAGACTTCCCTCCGTTTTCACCAATCTTTGCGAAGTCTTAATAATCATGAAATTAGTTTTTTCTACATTGATAGTGAGCCTATTGGCGTCGCACCAGTCACAGACTTTCCTGAAGTCGAAATGGAGTTGATCAAGCTGAATTATATTTGAGGGATTGTTGATAAATTGAAACAAGTTTGTGTCGTCGGCAAATAATCGAAATTCAAATGCATCAGTAGCGTTCACAATATCATTGACGTAAATCAGAAAGAGAAGGGGGCCTAAAATTGAGCCTTGTGGTACTCCACATTGTATTTCGCTATATGGCGAGGTAACATTATTTATACAGACACACTGCTTACGCTGGGAGAGATAACTTTTAAACCAAAGTAAAGGCAAGCCTCTGACACCATAGTGTAGAAGAATACTATGGTCTATTGTGTCAAAGGCTTTCCGCAAATCAATGAATATACCACATGTCAGATATCCATTGTCCAGCTTATTAGCAATACCAGTGATCAGGTCAACCAGGGCAAGCTTAGTACTGTGTTTTTTCCTGAAACCAAACTGAGTTTTGATGAGGATGTTGTATTTTTCAAAATATATAACAAGTTGATGATTGACAATAGATTCAAACACTTTACTGATTACGGGCAAAATTGAAATGGCGCGATAATTGCCAACATCGCATGGCGAACCTTTTTTATAAATAGGTATTACCTTGGCAATCTTAAGTAGACTTGGAAAAATACCATTGTTGAGAGAACAGTTAATTATATGTGTGAGAGGGCATGCAATAATGTGAGCAGCGTGTATAACTAAGAGGGGATTAATTGTGTCCTGACCGGTAGCTTTGCGGGGATCAAGCTTGAATATTTCTCCAAGGACGTCTTCTTCAGACACGGGGTGAAAGAAAAAGGAGTTGAGGCAGTTCCCATCCAGGTATTGTCTAAAGTCTTTGTTGCTTGTAATCTTTTGAGCAAGATTGGGCCCAATACCAGTGAAATAATTATTGAATTCTTGAGCAATATCTCTTGTATCTGTTAAGCATGTGTTTCCAGGGTTGTTTGTAGTTAATTTATCGGGAGAACATTTGGTATGTGTTTTGTTCAACATCTCTTTAATAATAAGCCAAGTTTTGTTGGTGTTGCCAGAGGCATTTGAAATTTTATTGGTGTAGTAGTTTTTCTTAGCCAACCTAAGGAGCTTTGTCAATGTATTCCTGTACCTAGTATACTTATTTTTAATTTGGTTATTCCTTGGGTGATTTTTCATTTTCGAGAAAAGTTTATGTTTGTATGTATGGATGTAAATAAGCCCTTTGTGATCCAGGGTCTTTTAATTGACTTTTGTGTTCTTGTAAATGTTTTTATTCGAAGATGTCTTCTGATAACAGTATGAAATAAATCATTAAAAATATTGTATGCTTCAGACGGATCTTCGCACATGTGGACTGGTTGCCAGGATACATTGCTTAGGTCAGCTAAGAAGGCCTCTTTGTTGTAATTCCTGAAATCGTAGGTGTGTGTTTTGGTACTGTTTTCAAAAACGTGATGCAGACTTTTAATAATGCCGAAAATTGGATAGTGGTCTGAAATGTCTGTTTCAATTGTACCGGACTCAATAAAGTGGTCAGTAATATTTGTGAGGTGTTAGTAACTCTGGTAGGGGTGTTAATTAATTGTGTCATATTGTATGTATTCAGGAGAGTATTGTAATGAGTAACGGGTGGGCTATCTAAAGATGTGTCAATATTCATATCGCCAAGGAGAATACAATCACGCCCGTTCACTGACACCTGATCAAGGCATGCTTCTAAACTGTCAATGAATTCATTAAAAGGTGTGTTGGGTCTTCTGTAGATAACGCCTATAACAATCTTTTTGTTGTTGATCATAGTTTCCCCAAAGATGGATTCGCAGTGATTAATTTTACATGTGTTAATGCGAGAGAAGGACAACGAGTTGTGAAAATACAGAGCGACTCCACCACCTTGTGAGGCTTCACGATTACAAGTAACGAAAGTATAGGAAGGCAAATCATAAAGACAGCAATTTGAATCGGGATGTAACCATGTTTCCGTTAGAGCTATAAAAAGAAAATTTTGATCTAACATGCTTAGAAAGTTAACAAAGCTATCAAAGTTTTTTGTAAGGGATCTGACATTGCAATGTAGGAAAGAACATGAACTGTTTAAAAAATTTCTATCAGAATTGAACTGGTTGACTGTGCAAGACTTACAGCTGTATTTGACTATGACTTCTCCGTTCATCATGAAATGACTGACATACTTAGAGAATAAGTAATCGAAAAATGTGTTTTTAATGTGCATTAAGTTAGTTTTGTTTGTTTGATATGCTTGTGTGTTTTGTATTCTTGAATTTTTCATTTTTAGGAGCCTGTAAATGGGACTTGCCGGCCTTACGTGAAATAAATAAATAAACTGTATGTCAACGAGTTGAGTAATTGGTAACAAAATACAACACCTTATTATTCCAAGACAATAGCCCCCGTCACCACGTCCTGGTTTTCACATAATTTTA
Organism: Glandiceps talaboti; assembly: GCF_964340395.1. Taxonomy (NCBI): domain Eukaryota; kingdom Metazoa; phylum Hemichordata; class Enteropneusta; family Spengelidae; genus Glandiceps; species Glandiceps talaboti. The sequence continues at coordinate 19,948,034 of NC_135564.1, read as the reverse complement.
TACATTACACTTTCATTCAAACGGGGGTCGACACATACATTCATAATTCATCAACAATACCGGTGCTTATCCGTCATTGCACGCATTTAGCGAGGAACGCTAGTCTATACCTTTTTTTTTATACAGTGTTCACCCCTGTGCACGTTACATAAGTTTGTATTCCTGTAAAATAAAAGAATGTGGAGAAATCAACTCCGGACTTTTGATTGGTTGTTTGTCAAATGTAACACGTGTACTCCATGTCAAGTGATTGACCAATTTGAAACAAACAACACCTAACTAGTCTTACAAACACAATAGTTTTCCCTGCCACCACCTTTAAAGTGCACCTGGAGGGGTAGAGGAAAATTTTGATCCTCTAGGTCTGATTGGTTCATGGTTCTCGACAGGAATCTAACATCTTGGGTTGGGTATATAAATGACGCGTGATACATTTTCAAACTGTCTTTGCGACTCCAGCAAACGATAAACAAAGATGGATACTGGTATTGTGCTGCTCACCCTGGTCTATGTCGTCATAGTATATGTCCGAAGCCTTGTACTGCTGAGAGTGGATGATAGAAGAATATTCCGATGTTTGGTATGGGTCCTGGATGCTGTATGCTGTCTACTTCGCTCACTGGTCGAAAAGAGGAAGTTGGAAGGAAAAATTGCAATGTGTATCACCGTATGGATGCTGTGTTTGCTTCAGATGTTTGTTCGCCGTACAATAGAGACTGTTCGAGAATGGAAGTCAATGGTTTGCGTATTGGTTCGTCAATTTATCATGGTTTGGTCCCTGCGAGAACGTCGAAGGATGGTATATGAGATAAGTCGGTTTGCAATGTTTGTTCTTTCTGCTGCATTTGGGCCCGTTGTATGGGAATGGGGACCATGGTGGCAATTTCGGCGCGGTACCTTTTTTGGCGGGAAGGTGGCGGCCCGGGTTGACAGGTTAGGATTTAGACGGTTTTGTCAGGAGGAAAGTTTGTCATTGGTTGTTCAAGTGGCACAGACTGTAATATTCCCCATTTTCGAAAACATTAAGAACGCAAAATACAAATACAAAATACATATCAAAATTTATCTACGAATAAAAAATACAAATCAAAATTTATCGACAAACAAATTTGAATAGATACGTCATACATAGTCATGTACACAAAGTTGTTCTCGGGTACCCAGATTCCTATAAATTCAGCCACCTCCGGTATACACATTTCTTTCACAACCGAAACAATTGTATTTTGCCATGTTCAAATGAAAAATCATTGATGTTTATATTAGACTATTTACGAAACACAAACTTGAAAACCATAATTGCCTATAACCACAGAAAACCACTTCTATTTAGGGTCCCATACTAAAGTTACCCCAAAACTAGTAAACCAAATGTAAACTTAAAATAGGTTGTTCCTAGAAATACAGACTGTGCCACTTCTAATTAGGGTTCCCATTCTAAAATTAACAACTTTCGCAAAAACTAGTTAACTAAATGTAAACTTAAAATAGATTGTTTCTAGAAATACTGACTGTGCCACTTCTAATTAGGGTTAAAGTTTTCGCAAAATCTAGTTAGTTAGTTTTTTTTCAAGAAATACAAAGTTGAATCGAAATATTTCTTTCATTAAAATGCTAATCATACAAAATTAAAACCCGTGTATTTTGCTCTGCAGCGCATATTTTTTTCATTCATGTTACAATTTTAAGAGTTATTTCCGTAAAGACATTCTTCTTTGAAGATGATGAAAAAGATAAGTTTGTTTACAATATTACAAATATAGCTAATAACCACATAACAACCAACAATGTGTACCAAATTTATTTTTCGTTTTGTGATGGTCAGAACATTCATAAATTACAATACAAAATAATGTCATCGCTTCAGTTATACCCATGGTATAGTGATCAAATATATGTGTCTCAAAACCAAATTAAGGCTTTTGATCTCATCTTTTTGGTCAAAGATCTATCATTAGATTCAGATGTATTCTGGATGTGTTTATCTCATCAGTGATATTCACATTAGGGCTTAAAAGACTAAAAATAAAGGAAAGTCTATAACAAGATGATCCAATCAGTAATATGCAAATTTGTGCCTAATAATGTCTTTTTGGTCAAAAATCTATCATTAGATTAAGATGTACTTTTGATGTGTTTATCTCATCAGTGATATGCAAATTAGGGCTAAAAACACTAAAACTAAATGTCGATATTTATAAAAAGTCTATAACAAGATGATCCAATCAGTAATATGCAAATTAGTGCCTAATAATGTGTTGTTTTGGTAAAAAATATATCATTAGATTAAGATGTATTCTTGATGTGTTTATCTCATCAGTAATATGCAAATTAGTGCCTAATAATGTGTAATCTATCATTAGATTAAGATGTACTTTTGATGTGTTTATCTCATCAGTGATATGCAAATTAGAGCTAAAAAGACTAAGACTAAAAGTCTATATTTGCAAAATGTCTAAGATAATCCAATCAGTAATATGCAAATTAGTGCCTAATAATGTGTCTTTTTGGTCAAAAATCTATCATTAGATTAAGATGTATTCTTGATGTGTTTATCTCATCAGTGATATGCAAATTAGGGCTAAAAACACTAAAACTAAATGTCGATATTTATAAAAAGTCTATAACAAGATGATCCCATCAGTAATATGCAAATTAGTGCCTAAAATGTGTCTTTTTGGTCAAAAATCTATCATTAGATTAATATGCATTCTTGATGTGTTTATCTCATCAGTGATATGCAAATTAAGGCTAAAAAGACTAAAACTAAGTCTATATTTACAAAAAGTCTATAACAAGATGATCTAATCAGTAATATGCAAATTAGTGCCTAATAATGTGTCTTTTTGATCAAAAATCTATCATTAGATTAAGATGTATTCTGGATGTGTTTATCTCATCAGTGATATGCAAATTAGGGCTAAGAAGGCTAAAAATAAAAGAAAGTCTATAACAAGATGATCCAATCAGTAATATGCAAATCAGTGCCTAATAATGTCTTTTTGGTCAAAATTCTATCATTAGATTCAGATGTACTCTTGATGTGTTTATCTCATCACTTATATGCAAATTAGGGCTAAAAAGACTAAAACTAAAAGTCTATATTTACAAAAAGTCTAACAAGATGATCCAATCAGTAATATGCAAATTAGTGCCTAATAATGAGTCTTTTTGATCAAAATTCTATCATTAGATTAAGATGTATTCTTGATGTGTTTATCTCATCAGTGATATGCAAATTAGGGCTAAAAAGACTAACAATAAAATAGTCTATAACAAGATGATCCAATCAGTAATATGCAAATTAGTGCCTAATAATGTGTCTTTTTGGTCAAAAATCTATCAAGAGATTAAGATGTACTCTTGGTGGGTTTATCTCATCAGTGATATGCAAATTAGGGCTAAAAAGACTAAAACTAAAAGTCTATACTTACAAAAATGCTATAAGAAGATGATCCAATCAGTAATATGCAAATTAGTGTCTGAAAATGTGTCTTTTTGGTCAAAAATCTATCATTAGATTTAGATGTATTCTTAATACCATGATCTCATCGGTGATATGCAAATTAGGGCTAAAAAGCCTCAAACTAAAAGTCTATATTTACAAAACGTCTATAACAAGATGATCTCTTCAGTGATATGCAAATTAGGGGCTAATAATGTGGCTTTTTGGTCAAAGTCTATCATTAGTTTAAGATGTATTCTTAATACTATGATCTCATCAATGATATGCAAATTAGGGCTAAAAAGCCTAAAACTAACGGTCTTTATTTAAAAAAGTCTATAATAAGATGATCCAATCAGTAATATGCAAATTAGTGCCTAAAAATGTGTCTTTATGGTAAAAAATCTATCATTAGTTTAAGATGTATTCTTGATGTGTTTATCTCATCAGTGATATGCAAATTAGGGCTATAAAGACTAAAATTAAGTCTATATTTACAAAAGGTCTATAACACGATCCAATCAGTGATATGTAAATTATGATCTAAAAATGTATTTTTGGTTGTCTATAATTAGATTAAGATGTATTCTTGATATGATAATTTCATCAGTGATATGCAAATTAGGGCTAAAAAGACTACAACTAAAAATCTGCAATTACAAAAAGTCTATAACATGATGATCCCCGAGCACTGAGCAAGGACCATTAGTTTTTCACCATTAGAGTAGTTTTTGTTACATGGGAGGAGTTTTAAAAAAAAGTTTTTATAAGAGAACTACCGTCTCCCTCATTAACCTCTGTAAAAAATAAATAAAATAAAAGCTGTAAAAATATAACTGGTGTAAACCAAAATGCTCCTGTAGGTTGCAATTGGTTTTGCTAAATTAAAACTGAATCATAAAAGTTTGATTCAATATTTATCAATTGAAATTTTGAACAAAAATATTATGGTTTACCACACTTGTGTTTCTCTCTCAATCAGAGATCACAATGTTTAGAAAAGGGAATAGAATTCATCCAGCAAAAGCACTTTTAGTCCCCCAAAGTGAGTAACTACTACAATGGGCTCAGACTTCCAATATCTGATTTCTTTCAAAACTAGCACAAAGGTGACATGTCATTCGGAAAATATGCCATATTTGTCATCAAAAATCAATATTTCTGCATAATTAATCATAAAACAAGCTTTATTTTGAAACCTGGCCTTGAGCTCCCATGGACTATACGGGGAAGGTCTGCTGTAAAGTCTGTATGCATATGTCATAAGGTACATGTACATGTATGATATAGGGTATATACTTTTCTAGGCGAGAAGATTTTGGATAACCCTGCCCATCTAGACTGGTTGATTTTATTTTAATTGTAGTTCAAAATATTGATATATTTTTCAAAATAATTCTTACAATTGCTAAAAGTAAGATTTCATTTCTCAAAAAATTAATTATTTTTGATCAGTTTTTAGGTATTACATCATATGAACTACCGTCTGCATATATTATAGACCTCTATAGTATGTATTTTGAGTGATACAGTTGGTATAAGAAAGAGTCAGACCATTTTTAGGGTGTGTAGTATGACAACAGTTTGGTTTTTGGGGGTTTCAACATAGCCTCCCTATGTCATTTCACAAAGAGTTGCCCACCTCATCCTGGGATATATGGTCATGTGAACAAAATTAATGAAAGTGGTTTATTTTGCCAATACTAGTTCAAAGAAGCACACTTTGCCGGCCCTACTATTAAATTCTATCTTAATAACAATAATGATAAAAATAATAATAATAACTTTAGGGTAATAATAATAACATATAATAAATAATCACTAATAAGTAATAAGTACTAATATAATAAATACTAATGTATGATAAATACTAATATATAATAAATACTAATATATAGTAAATAAGCACATAATTAGGCACCAATGACTGTTAATTTCTAATTCTCCTTTCATAATTAATTGCACTTAAAGTTGAAATAGTATTGGCATTATGGATTACTCTCATTAAACATGTTCATATGACAGGACAACTCTGTGTGAAGTGATACTAGGAGGCTTTGCTAAGATTACCAAGCCCTTACTGTTGTCATACTACATACCCAAAAATGGAGACACTTTCTAATACCAACTTTATAGCACAAAATAGATACTCTACAGATCTATGATAGATACAGGCGGCAGTTTGTACGATGAAATAGCTAAAAACTGACCAAATTAATTGTCTTTTGGAAAATGAAATCTCACTTTTAAGAATTGTAATAATGTTTTGAAATTTATAGATTTATTCTAAGCTGCAACTGAAGCAAAATCTATCAGTCCAGCTGAGCAGGGTTTTCCAAAGTTTTCCAGCCCAGAAAAGTATACAAAAAAACACTGCTTTCCAGCAGACCTTTCCCACCTATGGGAGTTGTGCACCCCCCCCCCTCCCATATTACTTCTGCAAAAAAAATTTAATTCTCTGAGATAAAAATACACATTTTGATAACACATACAAATTCTACCCACTTTATGCAACTTTAGTCAGTTATTATTTCATAATCAATTTAATAGTATAAAAATGTTTTTGCTTGACTTATTCTCATTGGCTTTTCTAACCATTGGGGTCGATATTTCAGGGAGAAACAGTAGAACAATAAAAAATCAATTAATTATACTGTATTTGCAAATTTATACACACAGTTCTTTCTTTATAGTGGTTTCCCAAACCTGGGCAAGTTTACCTTCGTCAAGATTTGATTTCTTCCTTTCACCCCATTTCATAAAAAAATATTGTCTACAAATTATAACCTTGAAAATTTAATATCAACCATATGGGAGCACTTTGGTAAATGTAATTTATATTGAATGTATTTTTTCATTATTTTATTAAATAAAACACAATATATTAACCAAACTGTATTAATACAATTTCCATGCAAGTTTATTTTCAGGAAGCCAGGCTCGACAAAGATGGACAAATGATGGAAAATGTGAGTCAAAAAACTTTCTTTTTAATATTTAATATGTTTATACATTGAAAGTTAGATTTAGAAACTTTATTTCTATTTGATTGTCATGTCTGCAATATAAAATAAATTTAGAAAATAATATAATTGCATTGTGAGTGAATACTTCAATTCTTATACTATTTCTTAAATTTCTTTCTTTTAGCCTGTGGTGATAAGAAGACCCAAGACTGATCGATGTATTTGATTATTACGATACTGATGTGTATTTTGCATTTATGTATATCTATTAAAATGTAATTTATGTATTGAAATGTATTTTTAAGTTATTTTATTAGTAGAACTTTTGGAGGAGTTTAGAAGAACAGAAAAACAGTTTCAGACATCAGCACCCGGCCAAGTAAGTTTTTTGAGTTTTTTTGAGTTTGTATGGCTGCATGAGTGATTGCTCTTTTAACTATCCCACCTCACCCCTTTCAACATACGTACATCAAATACACTATCATTTTTGCGTCTCTGGCACCAATTGTCATATCTGCGCCATCATCTACCTCGCGTTTCGGTCCGCTGTCTTCGCTGCACATGATAATATATTACATATTGACATACACAAACAGCACTCCTCGATTTTTGTTATCCCTTTCCGTACGTCTGGTTTCTTGTGGATTTTGGTTTTCTCTGACTAGGTGGGTCTCTAGGGTTGATTACTTTGTTGTTTGGTCGGTTGCCGTTGGTTGGTTGGTTGGTCGGTTGGTCGGTTGGTTGGTTGGTTGGCAATGGTTCGTTGGTTAGTCCTTTGTAGGTTTTACATATTTTTCACTTGCTGTCTATGGCCTTAATCTCTCATACCAACACACATAAACCTCACAAACCTCCGCCGTGTCGCCGCCATCTCTATTACTGCCGTGTCGCCATCTTTATTTGCCATCACCGTTGTGCGTCATATTCATTACAACAATACAATAAAGTCCCCCATTCATTTTAACTTTCTGTATGTATGTTTGTATGGTTTAGAGTTATAATGGCACATTCCATTATAACTCTTCATATTCGCAGTCAAGCATGTGCATGTATGTTAACCCTCCCCCCCCCCCCCAAAAAAAAAAAAAAGAAAGAAAAGTATGTGTCCTTGTATGGTGATTCAAATTGGCAACAAAGAATTGTTTGGCAGCGATGACACCCCTAGCATTGACTAGATAATATGGATTTTAGAGTAATCAATTTTCAATGCGGCCTAAATTCAACTGCATACAGAGCTCAGTAGAGAGCTATCAAACATTTAATCCTCTTTTTATCAGGGGGGTGGGTTGGTCAATTTCACTACAAACATTCAAATTAAACTCTCAAATCCAGGGGACCATATAGCCAGAATTACCATACGAGTATGACTACATTCTCAGTCTAAATAATTGTTGGCATAAAAATGCTACTAATGACTGAGTGAATTTAAGGTACTGTCGTCTTTAGTGTATCCATGGCAGTGTATTTCAAGGCAATATCTATTATATGGTACGTCTACAGAATATCAAGTATACATCACTTACACCTAAAAGCTGTGAATGGTAAGCGTCATCTAGAAGTTCTTTACTTATCTTTGCTGTTCATCTACAATTGATCTGTGCTGTCATGAACACAGATGAAAAGTGATGTAGCCTCAAATATTCATAAACTGATAAATTTTCATCAAAGACAGTCTTCAATATTTCAACTTACTAGCCAAGTCAAATTCAGAATTTTTTATGACAAATATGGCCAATATTTTGTCATCATTGCAAAGGTCACAAAACAAAGCAATGACAAGGTCTCAAAGCTCATTATAAATAAAATGGGTATTAAGTCATTTAATTTAGGTTTCTATGTATTAAGCTACCAGACTGAGCTTGTGCACAAAATGTGAAGTTTGACATTTGTGCCAGGCTTGGTTGAAATTGGTCTATGCATCTCTGCTGTATACTGTGCACTATGATTAATGTTTGGCTATTTGACCTTGAAGATACAGGTCGAGGTCAAAGGTCGAGGTCTCAGAAAGACCATTATCAATAATATGGATATGGGTAATATAACACTCAAAGTGGGTCACTATTACACTTCAATAATAGCACCCGGTATTAAATAGCACTATTGCAAGAAATGTGGGAATTGAATAATAGCACCCGGTATTAAATAGCACTATTGCAAGAAATGTGGGAATTGAATACTAGCACCCGGTATTAAATAGCACTATTGCAAGAAATGTGGGAATTGAATAATAGCACCCGGTATTAAATAGCACTATTGCAAGAAATGTGGGAATTGAATACTAGCAACCGGTATTAAATAGCACTATTGCAAGAAATGTGGGAATTGAATACTAGCAACCAGTATTAAATAGCACTATTGCAAGAAATGTGGGAATTGAATACTAGCAACCGGTATTAAATAGCACTATTGCCAGAAATGTGGGAATTGAATACTAGCAACCGGTATTAAATAGCACTATTGCCAGAAATGTGGGAATTGAATACTAGCAACCGTTCATGTTGTACTTAAAAATAGTGAACCCCCCCCCCCCTGCAATTCATCCACAAAACAATCCCCCCCCCCTGACAAATATAAAAACACAATGTCCTGCCCATCTGTTGACAGGAAACACTCTTTTTGTTCATGCACACTGCATATATAGTTAATTTTACATGTTACATTTTCAGTAATTTTAATTTTTATACTATTTTTTTATAACATTAGCATGGAACTATAACAAAACAATAGATGGTTACAAAGGCCAAAGAAAATGATTATCAAAATCTTGTGAAATTAAAATGCTTTTACTTTTCTAAGTATGAATGAATGAATGAGTGACTGTTGTTCTTATAACCCCCTCTCCAACCTACACATTTCAAATACTACCCGTATTTTCATCATCATCGCCATCAACTACCTCACGCCTCGGTCCTTTTTTGCCATCACTACGCATGACCACATATTACATATACACAAACGGTTCATCTTTTTTCTTTTTCTTCTCATTTTGGGTTGTCCTCAGGTTAGGTTAGGTCAGAGGGTCGGTAGTTTGGATTATTTTCACTTGCCTGGCTATGGACTTTCTCTCATACTTAACATCCACAGACACAAATTTCGCACTTCCACCACTGTCACCAATTCCACCATGTCTCCGTATGCATTCATCATCTTCGCTGCGTCTTCATCTGCATTCGCCATCCTTCCCGCGTCTCCACCTGCATTCGTCATGTTCGCCCTGTGTCATATTCAAGTTATTTTTACACCAACACCAACACAAACTATAGGTTTTCATGTTTGAGAGTTATAATGGCACCATACCCTCATAACTCCTCACTATTGGCTGTCAAGCATTGTGAGTGTGTGTATTAAACTTGCCCCCCCCCCCCAAAAAAAAAAAATAAATAAATAAATAAATAAAAGTAATAAATAAAAATAAAGGAAAAACTGTGGCCTATTGTATATAAAAGGGTATGTATGGCAACTCAAAGGAAGCGACAAAGAATTGCTTGGCAGCAATGATACCCCTAGCATTGACTAGATAATATGGACGTTAGATTCAATATTTCATGCGCCACATTTCAACAGAGCTCAGTGAAGTTCTACCAACCCTGTACATCATATCATTGGGATTAGGAATGGACAATAAAAATATCAAGGATCTAACGTTCAGGGGACTTTTTTGCCCGACTTGCCATATCATAACGGTACTCGGTATATACCAGTTAATCTAGATGAATGAAATAAATGAAATAAAATATACCATAAGTTCTATAAATAGTCTATACATATAATGACAAACTGAAAGTACTATCGTCTGTCTTTTGTGGCTGACATTCAAGGCAATTTCTATTACATCTACAAGATATCAAGTGTACATCACCTACATCTGACGGCTTAGAGTGTTAAGTGTCTTCTCTCGGGTACTTACTTTTTATTATTCGTCTACATTTGATCATGATGTGTGATGATGATGAACGTAAGTGTAGTCTGTAAGGTACGCCGTGATGGGGCGCCCTCACACTTCAGCCAACCCCTCCCACGCCGGTGAGGGCGGAACGTCAGGACGTATCTTACAGTCAAACGTAAGTGACACACAAAATTAATTATGTATGCGTAAGAGCAAATGACACACATCTTGTGGCAAATGACTAGCGTATGGAAATAAATGACACACATAAGGCAAGTAATGCACGTATGACCACAGGGGCGTGTAATATTTCATAGCTTGTTGTTTTCCTGGTCTACAGACTAGATATAACAACCTTTTGACTATATATTCCTACCTGTAAGTAAGGAAAAAACATTTCCGCTACTTTAGAGATTGACACATTTGTAGCAGCAGGATTCGTACGATATTTTCCTAAGAAAACGGCGATCCAGGGCGGCAATCTAAGCAATAATACGTGCACTGTGCTCGTGACTATAAATGACGCACACACAAGGCGAATGATGCACACATGACAATAAATCTAAATGACACACATGACTACATGAGATGACTACATGCGATATGACTACATGAGGTGACTACATGCGATATGACTACATGAGATGACTACATACGATATGACTACATGAGGTGACTACATGCGATGTGACTACATGAGATGACTACATGCGATATGACTACATGAGATGACTACATGCGATATGACTACATGAGATGACTACATACGATATGACTACATGAGGTGACTACATGCGATGTGACTACAGGTGATCCCATCATGTTTCTACCCTGGAAAAGATCCTTCGAGTCTATGGTACAGGCAGCGTGTGTTCCAACAGCAGAGAAATTATCATTCCTGAGTAAATATACAAAAGGAGAACCAAAGACCCTGATTGACAGATATCGTTTAAGATATGTGAAGGATGTTGAAACAGCATACCAAGAAGTCTGGAAAGAATTAGAAGAGAGATTCGGCAATCCTGCAGTCATCACCTCAGTAATCATACAGAAGCTTACTTCTTTCGCCAAGTTCAGAGCCGATGACAACTTGAAGCTCCTCGAACTAGCAGACTTGTGTGTTGACACTGTAGCACACATGGAAGAACTACCACACCTCATCACACTTGACACACCTCATGGCATGAACCCAATCGTGGAGAAGCTGCCAGCCTTTATTTTAAACAAGTGGAGAGAGAAAGTATCGATAGTGTAACTTTTTAAGAACATATTTCAACCTTAGTGTAAGTTATAAAGAATAGTTTCTGATACTTGCTGTCTTGTAAAGCATGGATTAAGTTATTGCTTGAAGGGTCTAAATAGCGTAAATATTGGCTATAAGAGTAAAAATCCTTCAGGGCTTCTAGAGGGAGACCCCCTCAGACCCCCCACATGAGGTGGACATATCCCAGTCTCAAGCTCTTCCCCTCTTACTGTCAAGATGCTATCAAAGTATATTTCAAAAGTATTTCAACCCTATGTAGTTGTTTTTTACATGTTGGTGTTGTCTTGTAAGGCTTGGAAATTATTGTCTGAAAGGGTCTGAATATATAAGTCTCAAAATTTACTTTTCAGGGAAAAATCCTCCAGGGCTTCTAGGGGGAGACCCCCTAGGCCCCCCCCCCCATGAGGTGTACACATCCTAGTCTCAAGATCTCCCCCCTACCTCTTACTGTCAAGATCCTATCAAACTATATTTCAAAAATATTTCAACCTTATGTAGTTGCTTTTTACATGTTGGTGCTGTCTTGTAAAGCTTGGAAATGATTTTCTAAAAATGCCTGAATAGTCTCAAAATTGACTTTTCAGAGTTATAAACCTCCTGGGCTTCTAGGGGGAGACCCCCTAGGACCCCCCATGACAGCTGTACATATTCCCTTCTCAACCTTTCCTCATACCTTTCACTGTCAAGATGCTATTAAACTTCTTTTCAAATATATTTACCCTGTGTAGTCAATAATTATAATTATGATAGTGCTAACCCGGGATCTTATAAAGTAGATGCAAGACAGTCAAGCAGTCCACACTCAGTCACGATCAAAAAATAGCTGTCACTCATGCGAATATCATATATGGGGGGGGGGGGGGGTATCATGTTTTAGAATTAAGTGATAGGGGGGGGGGGGTCAGCCTGTTTTGGGTTTTACAGATAGGGGGGGTCAGTGACTTTTTGTCGACCCGATTTAAGAATCCACCCCCCCCCCCCAGGCTGGAGAAACTGACCGGTCCCTAAGAGATATCCTAGAACTTATTTTGCATGTCCATGAACAGACAATCATACTTCTCATAGCGTTCCTGTCTAAAGAGCTTTATACATGTGAAGCAATGGATTTGGGATAGCAATTTACCAGATACACTTAAAATTACTGTAAATATAACAAGTAAAATTAACTATGCAGTGTGTGTTGTATTGTGCTTTGAGAATCTAGAGTGTCGTTTGCAAGAACAAGAAGAATGTTTCTTGTCAACAGATGTCGGGGGGTGGGTGTCAGTGTATTTATTTATTTGTCAGAGGGGGATTGGATTGTTTTGTGGATGAATTGCAGGGGGGTTCACTTTTTTTAAATACAACACGAACAAGAAGTCACCAGCCTACCCCCGGCCGTAAAAACTGATCTCTTCCTAATATTATGAATGATGAAGCAATGAAGGCCTGCTGTCAAAACAAACACACGGACCTTAGGGAACCTTCAGTATTTACAGGGGGTGGAGGAATCAGGTGTTAGTCACATTTTACAAACCTGTTCTTGGGGAGGGTCATACTTTGCATTATAATGTTTTGGGGGAGGGTAACATTTTATAATTTACAATCCATAGTTCTGTGACCAAATTGAAGATTCAATGATTGAGATGTAAAAGTGAGATGAGCACTCAACATTTATTTCTAAGAGTACTTTACATGTCAAAGTACAAATATTGTAAGAAAATTGTTTGGTGCATCTTATTGAGTGTACCATCTCACCTTATCACTCACACTGTCTGTGAATGTTGTTGTTAAAATATCTACATATATATTATTAATTTGATTGTTTAGCTATTTTTTAGCTAATGTTTTCAGTCTTCTTTTTGTTCACAGGTTTACACGCAAAAATATTTTAGTTATGAAAATGAAAAGCTATTTAAGAAATCAAAGCTCGAAATAACAAGTTGTAATGTGTTTCTATTTTTTTTTCTATCTTGAGTTGTCAATAGATATCATCGAAATACCACCATTTTTTACCTTCCGTATAAAGGGAAGGTTATATTTTAGCGATGGTGTGTGTGTGTGTGTGTGTGTGTGTGTGTGTGTGTGTGTGTGTGTGTGTGTCTGTCTGTGTCCTCGTTTCCTCAAAAACGGCTCACTCATTTCAAACGAAATTTGGTGCACACATTCTTTAGATTAATGGATAGATCCATGGAGGAGTTGGTAAACATAAGTAAGTATATCATCCAATTAATCAGACAAGACAAAAAATCATTTTAGAAAATACTTTATATATTGTCTTTCTTAATCATAAATAACACCATCTTTTTTCAGAAGTTAACATGATAACAAAATAAAATACAATAAAGAATATTCTGAAAGTTCTTAAAAGTTAAATGTTACTGAACTTCTTTTAATCAATGTTTGAAATGAGCTTTGACAGAGTTGACTGCACCCTTGGCTCGATTGACAACTCTCCTGAACAAACCCCTACAAGGAAAAAGAGGAAAGAATAGTTGTACAAGTTAATGAAAAGAACTGATTTGTGAATAGTTGCATTTAGAGTAGGAACTGATATAATTTATTTCTCAATACTTTAATATGTTATACGTATCTAGTTCCAAAAATAGTGGATTTTAAACACGTAAAACGTCTATATATTATTCCCCTCCCCCTCCCCTCCACTGACTTTTCGAATAACCAAATTAAATATCTATTTAGGTCTATATTCCTATTTTATCAAAATATATCAATGTTTGCATAAAATTCACATACAAAAATAAGTCTATCATTTTACGTTGAAAATCTCATGTACATTCTTGTAATTGTCGCCATCATATCAAAGAGTTTAACGGTCTACCAAAGAGATCTCATATTGATCAAAACATGATGGACAATATTGCAGTGGTTAACTAATCATATTTAGTAACTGGGCACAATTTTTTACTCATCCGAAGCACCTGTCTTTTATGTGATCATTCTTATCTATACTTACTTGTGTTGTCGGGTTTGTCGTCTTCTGATTTTAAAACACCCATTTGTTGGTGTAAACATAGTTTCTTTGTCATCAAACAAGTCACCATGAATGTCAGACCTAAGTCTTTTGGTGACAGGTGTTGATGTATGAATATCACTGAAATGAACAATAACGATAGATAAGATTGTAATGTCATCATTATGTTGAATCAAGTAACTTAAGCTAAAAGTAACCGATGCTTTACGAAATGTATTTTTTACAAAATAAAAAGATATTTTGGGTTTCAATATATACCCCTTCAAAAACACACATGGTGTGAAAAGATGTGCTATTTGAATTTGAATTTCACAAACACATTAATTTCATGTATACCATCAATAAGGCAGCATGACCCCATCCATGTTGTCCTTTCTCCCTCATCGTGACATTATGTTGCAGTGTTTGACAAAATAACCTATAGATTGGTATATTCTATCCTTATTCACTTATAAGGCGAGACATGTGATTTTAATTGACCCATTATATATCATACAGTGTATCGAAAACGATCACATGATAAACGGTTAAAACATTCCATCAGTAATGTGAGTTTCAACGCAGAGCAACATTATCAACTTACTAATCGAGACTTCGCTTTCTTGGGTTGGAGCACCTTGAATTTGGCATTGATACCAATGGACTGTATGGTAAAACTGGTGTACATGGTGCTTTGTTGTGATTGGTTGACGTTGTGTCACATGGTGTGACTACAAGGGTTGACGGAGTGGATTGCAAGTAATATGGAGAGGTTGTAGACCAAGGATTGTGATATTCAAATTGTAATCTGAAATGAAAGTTTATGAAAGGTTTTACTTTTTGTAAAATATTTAGTATTCGTAACAGCGAATATTTGATGTAATTTGTTTGGCATTTAATGTTCTGTGCAGTTTCTCTTGTCACGGACTATTAATCATCAGACATGAGGGAAAAGCCTAGCGTAAATACAAAGATAATTATTTGAAGACATTGCTTGTACTCACCCATCACTATACTCAGCTTCATCTGATAAAGAGAAATCTGGATACGTTGTACCCCATCTTGTCATGGGGGATGCAAAGTAAATACACGGCTCATATCTAGGAGTCTGACCAATGCTATTATTATATGGAGTCTGGAGATGAATGGATAGAGAAGAAATTATATTACAAAGTTCATACAATAAGATGACAAAGCTATTGAATGGAAAACTATGATTTTATCACGTAGTATAATTTAAACTGACATGTTGTAACAAATGCACATCAGTTTTATAACGATGTAGGGCCTATTTGACGTACTTGTGACATGATACTACTAAATACTTACATATTGTTCTGAGTTGTTCATCAAACTGTCTTTTTGTTCGATGGATGATTCCGTTATATATTGACATTGCTGAGGAACAAGGAAACAAATATTAAACATGGACAACTCAGTACCGATGACAAAATAAAGTAATGGACCTAAGCCTGTTAGCCAACTATAAAATAACTGTGACTCAAATAACTATGACTCTAAGGAAATATTTTTACGAATAAAGACAATCGCAGGTATATGTTGCGTAAGAATATGGATACACACAAGAAGTATATGCAAGAGTAGTATGCTTGTATTGTGTAGAAATCAAAACAAATATTGAATATCGAAAACCTCAATACAGCTTTACGAAATTCGATTTTTAACATCGGTACATCTCACAGATAGGCTGAATATTTAGTAATCGCTGACTTTAAATTTTAATCGTGTTGTTATCAAAGTATTTTCTTCTATTTGCAGCTGCTTGAAAAATACTAATACCCTATCGTGTTTACCAGTCTTACCAATTGTTCATATTGAGTTGCAGAAAGGACTTCACGAGGTACAATATCTGCAATTTCTGCAGCTACTCGGATAATATCTGAGTGAAAGAGATAACAAAGGATGGGCCTTCAGTAAGACGGGGTTGCTATAAATTGGAACAGCGCTTTTTCAAATGTATTGGTCGTAATACCTACACTGCTTCACCCTTCATCAAGACTCGTCTTTGTACTTTTTATCACTCCAGAAAATATCATAAATAAATAGATACCCTTTAAATCATTCCTACCTTTACTCTGAATCTCTGTCATCATGTTGCAATGTAGGTTTTTCAAATGTTTTGGTAAATTACTCGTGAATATCGTAATAAATACAGAAAACTTTGTCAGCAATTGTTAACGTTAGTACGCAGATGAAAGAACTACCCGACATGCATGCTGGTAAACAAAGCGTCATGGCAACGTGTTAAGTCAGTCACCATCGCAACATGCCTTCGCATCGCGTCTCGAGAAGAAAGATGGTGAGCGTCCGGGCAGTCATGAGATTCTGTATTTGGGTAAATTAAACGTATCTGTGTTTGGATATTTCAGTTATGATGATAGTTTTCGATACTGTAGTCTTGACACGCTGTGCCTACGAATACGATCTCAGACCATTGTAGTGGTCTGAGCACAGGGTAAAGGACAAATAATCAATTTTGTAGTCGCGATTTTCCGGATTTCTAGTATTATTTTCTGTATATTTCAAATAAAGTTTTAAATACTGTTTCCTCTCACTGTTTTTGAGGACATTGATATCAGGTAGGAAATAGAAAGAAAAAACAGTGAGAGGAAACAGTATTTAAAACTTTATTTGAAATATAAAGAAAATAATATTAGAAATCGGAAAATCGCGACTACAAAATTGATTATTTGTCTTTTACCCTGTGCCCCTACTAAAGATTTCAACAGGTACGGTTTTGAAGACCGTGAGACTTGAAGGTGAATAGACACTATCTTTGAATCTATGGTCCTTTATATACTAGAAATGTAAAATGCAGAAGTCTGAAGATACCACCATCTTTGATAAAGTAATGTAACAGTAGACATGTTTCAGGTATGAATAAAAGTGTCTTGATTACTAGTATCTCAAGGCGCAAATATAACTGTCTTGGAAGAGAATGCTTGTTTCCTTTAATGTTCGCTTCACACATATAACCAAAGTGTGTCCAGCTTTTTTGGCCATCTGTCGTTCTTTTACAACAGGCCTCGAAAGTTGACACATTATAATGGGAAGTTCAGTGACGATCGTTCTCATTTACTAATCATCAATTTCACACGTAATAGTGCGAACTTATAAATTCCCACACACACACACACACACACTTTATAGGGAGCCGTCATTATTTACGACGGGGGGGGGGGGTCACAAGAAATTCCTTCAAAAATCCACAAAATTTGAGTGACCCCCTACCTGGCTTGAAATTGTTTCGTACCCCGCCCCCCTCCTTGACACAACAATTTTTCATAAACTCCCCCCCCCCCCGTCACCATTTTACCGTCATCATAACTCATTAACTGCTAATGGTGCTACAAACATTATACAAATTGAGGTTGAGTGTTCCATTGAAACACCACATGCATGCATGCACACACACACACACACACACACACACACACACACACACACACACACACACACACATATATTATATATATATAGTGTTATTTTATTGCTGTGTAGTTATATAGATTGTAGATATATTCAGGTGTTTACCTAATATGTTTTGCCTGATAATACCTTGAGAAAGAAGTTTTATTCGAAACTTCGGATCTATTTATTCGGACTGTCTCACAATTTCCTTATGCATTTCCACATACATACATATTACATACATACATACAATATCAAACTTTTTATTTTGAATTTGAATTTCCTTATAACATTATGGATGTAGGATATTTCAAGAGGAAGGGGTAACACTGAATGCAGCTTATTCCCAAAGTAGTACCATAGGTAAATTTTGAAATTAGGTGGTATTAGTTGAATCAAAGTTTGAGGGAGCCAAGCGGGGGTGGGTACGGGAGTGGGTTTCCCCCTCCCGTCCCGGAGATTTTTGAATTTCAAGTACTAAGAATGGTTTCTGGTACTATTTTAACATGTCAAATTTTGAGTAGCCCCCTCCCCCCCCCCCTTTCACTCCCCAAATTTTGGGTAACCCCCCTTTCACTCCCCAGTTTTTGAGTGACCCCCAGTCATAAATAATGACAGCTCCCTTATAAGAACAATACCCAAGAAAGCACTAGTGAAAATTTCAGATGGTTGTGCGGAAGTGCTGTTGACTTCGAGACTTTAGAACTTAGTCTGGCAGCTTGAATATGTAAATGGAGGAAATGCCGATTTTCGTAATACAACGTAAAATTTGACTTGCAGAAGATTTCGCAGCATGTCATGCAATAACAAGCGACCTATCGGTCAGAATAGCTCCGATGTTTTTGTTTTTGTTTTTTTTTAATTTTATTTTGGTGACATGTAGAAGTGGTTCAGTTCTTCACTATGCAGTTTTGTTTTAGCGATGTAATAAAGTGGTTACTGGTTTCATATGATGTCTCACTATAAAACACATTTTACACAGAAGTTGGTAATGTATTGTACTTTTATACCATAGTCACAATTTTATAACAAAAATCTACTGTTATGAAAAATTGCACAAAATCTGTGAAAAAAATGACTGGGAAATGCACACAAGAAAAAGAAAAAAGAGAGGATTTTGAGGTTGGCTATAAATAATTCCAGTGTCTTACAGCTGTAACCCTGGAAAATTTTAATGATGAATGAAATAAACTAGGGATCTAAAATAATTTTGAGGCAATTTGAATTTGAATTTTCTAACAAATTTACCAAGTCAACAACATTCAACTTGTACAAGTTGTAGTAGATATATATATAGGGAAGAAATGTATTAATCGCCATCTTAGTTTCCGTACGGCAACAATCTCAAGTACCCGGAAGAGAGTCATTCTCAGCCATACGTTACAGTGGTAACACTCGTTCATGTTCGATTACCTTTCATAAAGAAAACACAACGAAATGGTTGAAGTGATCTTTATTTTTAATTTCTTTTCATCACAAAAACAAAATCTGCGTGATCAAAAGTGTTGTAAACTAAACCAGAAAGAATTATCGGACTGGCTAAACTTCCCGCTGAACTGGAGAGTAAGGTCCAAGCCTCGATAGTACGTGAGGAAATCGTCTCAAACTAGCGATACAACTTTCAAAATATAACTTGACATGTCTTCATTTGTTAGAGTTATACAATTCAAGACAGGTTTTCACTCGAAAAAAAAACAATTCTGTGAATATGACACTCTGAACGCAGCGATTTCTCGGACGAATACCACTGTAACGTATGGCTGGCAACGACTTGCTTCCGGGTTAGTCCCTCGTGCATCCGGGTACTTGGGATTGTCGCTGTACGGAACTTCACTTGTCGTGCATTACCACATCGGTAATTTTGCCACCAATATTGATCGTACAAAAACAAAACTCCATAAATGAACCACAAAGTACTTTCCCTTTCAAAATGTGATAATTTTAGAAAGAGTATTATTGTTTTTTATATTGACGACTGATTCTGTCAAAAATCGTCCCATACACTTCAGTTCAGGCATGCACGACTTCTCACTTGATGGTGAGGTGCGTATACTGGAATGAACCATTCTGTAGGAAGGGTGGAGAATTTGGATTTGAAGTTTACAACCCTGTTTCGAACAAATATTTGTCATTTGGGCGCACAATGCGTAGAATTAAGACTACAGCACATATTACATTGCTTGTTTGACGTCAATAGTGTCTTTTGAAAAGTTGCAGTTTACCTAAAGACTCGCGGACTGATTTCCAATATGGCGTTGGTCATAATGCTCATTAACATATTCATTTTTTTTTAAATTACAAAAAAAAAATCATAAAAAATAGAAAAGAAGACGTGCTGACTTGAAATTAACAAATCTAAGTAAACTACCCTCTGTGCATCAATACACCAGATATCAAAGCAATCTGATAAAAGGTTTTCAAGGAGATGATGAAAATGTCATTTTCGGAAAAAAATCATAAAAAATTGAAAATGGCACAGATCAACTTGGCATGAACAAATCTGAATAGCCTTCCCCCAGGGAACATACACACCAAATATCGCTGTTACTTTCGGAGAAGATGATGAAAATATAAAAGTTTGACGGACACCTATGATTCACTCTACGCTTTCGGCTTTCGCTGACAGCGGAGCTAAAAATATCACCTAGCGAAGTATAAAACGAGTCTTCAGTCATTCTAATTGTCATTTTGTATTACCAGTTGTAGCATCGTAGAAACACGGCAAACCAAAAGGTCGTCCGACTGGATTAATGTGATACACAAGATTATCACTTTTCCCGGCATGCAGCATTTCCAGATACAAATGTTTAGTTTTGAATTTCAGAATAACAGTATTCAAGCAATTACGTTGAATTTTACTCTTTTACTATTTCGTAACTAGTAGTATGTCCACTTTCTAAACAACGACGGAATCACCATGTTACTATTTCGTTCAAAAAATTAGACGCTTCAAATGCGCAATGAAAGAGGTAGCCTACATGATTTTACGCATTGTCTTGGTCTATTATGAAGTTAAACAGACAATAACAATGTCTTCCTTGTCTGTGAGTTAAAGGTGCTAACAATTATACTCAGATACTTCGTCGGCTATCGTGCTCTGACTTTGTCTGCACACATACTCATTCGTGTGCACGAAAAATCTTTCTGAGATATACGTATACACTTTAGTTTAATACGTACAATGGTCAATTTTCTAGTTCCTAGTGGTAAGAAGTGTCTGTGTAGATAACAAGTTCACTAGCACTACCTGTATATTTTCAATTTTCATAGTGCTTTCCAAAAATCGCACACTGGTAATAACTCTCATTGCATAATACACTATTTAGAATATTTTCATTCTGTAGGGAATGAGGACAGCCAATAGGACTCTGATAGAATAGATTCTTATCAGTATCTATCAGACTCTAATGTATTATCATTTTAATTTTCAATATATTATCATTAACAGATTAATGCTACATTCTCGCTAGATTCTTACTGGATTCTCACTAGATTCTTCCTGGATTCTCACTTAAATATCTAACAGATAATTTACTAGATTCTTATTAGATTCTTACTAGATTCTCATTGTTTTCTCTCTAATTTGCATACAAATATCTGATAGATTATTATGAGATTCTTACTAGATTCTCAATAGATTCTGACAAAAATCAAGTGAGAGATTTATGTAAGGGTATAGAGTATCGTTACCATTTATACCTCCACTCACTAGTCTAGTTCCTATACAGTATCATTACCATTTATACCTCCACTCACTAGTCTAGTTCCTGTACAGTATCATTACCATTTACACCGCCACTCACTCGTCTAGTTCCTATACAGTATCGTTACCATTTATACCTCCACTCACTAGTCTAGTTCCTATACAGTATCGTCACTATTTACACCTCCACTCACTAGTCTAGTTCCTATACAGTATCATTACCATTTACACCGCCACTCACTAGTCTAGTTCCTATACAGTATCGTTACCATGTACACCTCCACTCACTAGTCTAGTTCCTATACAGTATCATTACCATTTATACCTCCACTCACTAGTCTAGTTCCTATACAGTACCATTACCATTTACACCTCCACTCACTAGTCTAGTTCCTTTTCAGTATCATTACCATTTACACTTCCACTCAGTCTAGTTCCTGTACAGTATCATTACCATTTACACCTCCACTCAGTCTAGTTCCTATACAGTACCGTTACCATTTACACCTCCACTCACTAGTCTAGTTCCTATACAGAAATTGTTACCATGTACACCTCCACTCTCAGTATATAGTCAAAGTCATTTATACTCTAGAAGTCCTGACATGCATGAGATGTAATTCAAATTCATCTACAGCCACCCACACAGTCATTAACATCATGTTTTTGTTAATAGGGCAATCACAAAATTCTAACCAATAATACAGTCCCTCATCAAGTGAGTGTTTATTGGGGCAATTATGTAATGTCCATATATGGTGTATTGGTCAACTCAGAATGCTACTTATACACTGTTTATATCACTTATAATTATAGCAGTTGGGGTTCACTGAATTGGATGAACAACTTTTTATGCTGATTGAGGGACTTTGACCAGACGTAGTTTAGTAACAGACCACGTTGGCATCCAGACTAACTAGATATGAAATCAAAGCTAAATTATGATTCAACAATACAGGCAAACAATGTTATCAAGAAAGATATTGAAGTTTCTGAGCTATTGTACACGCTAGTCTGGAAGATACAACATATGCTATTAGCTGACACTCACTGTGGTTATAAAGCAGCTAAACAACACAGCCTATCTTACAGTCTATTATGCATACAAAAATGTACATGATTTGAAGAATTCAAATCCAACAGGAAAGATAATTAACCAAATTATATATTCTACAATAAACGATTTTCTGTGATGTGCAAGTATCCCAAGTTATACTAGTACCTTACTATTGTTTCTCCCCTATGCCTAGTATCTTCCTAATAGTTACTTTGGCCAGAAAGCTGGCACAAATTTTTATTGGGTTTTACCATAAACTGTCTATGGTTTTACAAATGTAAATTTACTGGCTGTGAGATGATGTCAATCTGTAAATAATAGAACCAATGAAGTGGGAAGTTGGGCAGTACCATGTAAATATGATTACCGTATCATTAACATCACTGTGTGAAATTGTAATCTAATTTTAGGTTTGAATACACACACACTAGGGAAATGCTAGGCATGGGGGGGGGGGTATAGTCAAAATCATCACATGATTTGACACAATGACAGTAGGCTACTATTTACTGTGATGCATTGTATCTTAAAGTGACACAGGCTGAGTTTATATGCCCTTAGTGAAAATACTTACTGAAAAACTTGGATTAAACTATTCTAGTATAATTTTAATGTCAATGTATGCATTCTATGACATTACAATTTGTGTTCTAGCATTGTTAGAACTGTTGATTGCATAGTAGTGAGTTTCTGTACAATGTTTGGTACATATACTAAATTATGTCATCAGATCGTTTATGGGTTGTGTCCTTAAGTTATACCAGGTTTGAGTTCAGTTAATTGTAAGTGGTGGTCAGTATACATCAGTAAGTAGAATACTGCGAGTACCTTTTAATACGTAAAATAAAATGACCTCTCAAAAACATATCAACTCAGCATGTGTCCCTTTCATAAATATACTGGTGGGAAAAAATAGATGAAAACAACCATAGTTTACTTTGTCACTTGTTTATTCTTATATAGTATGTGATTTTGTTAACATCACAATCTCAAGAAATGACAATTTCATCAACCTCAAGAAACCATGGCAACTATTAGATATTACTACCATGGCAATATGCAAATGACAAAATTAGTGTTGCAGTTTACATTGGCAACATTTCAGTTTGACAAGGTATAGAAGAGTCTGTTGTACTCCGGCTTCAATATGGACCACACATTAATCAATTCACAGTTTTCACATTAAACAACCTTCATTGCTGGCATGTCTCCATGGAAACTTATTTTTTTATACAAGTACATGTAATTCAATATTATCATATCTTTTTCTTTATTGACAAGAATTACTCTTTTGTCTTTTAAATTGTTGGGCAAACTAATTTCCTCTTTGTATGAAGTCCTTCATGGAGCTTTGCTACCTTATATTTTTACTTACAGTTTTCACTTTTAACTGCATTATATACTGACTCTGTGTGTGTGTGTGTGTGTGTGTGTGTGTGTGTGTGTGTGTGTGTGTGTGTGGGTGGGTATGTCTGTCTGTCTGTGTCTGTATTAATATGCATATGTCTGTCTGTATGTGGTTGGTTGTGTGTGTGTGTGTGTGTGTGTGTCTGTCTGTGTCTGTATTAATATGCATATGTCTGTATGTGGTTGGTTGTGTGTGTGTGTGTGTGTGGGTGGGTGGGTGTGTCTGTCTGTCTGTCTGTGTCTGTATTAATATGCATATGTCTGTCTGTATGTGGTTGGTTGTGTGTGTGTGTGTGTGTGTGTGTGTGTGTGTGTGTGTGTGTGTGTGTGTTTGTGTGTGTGTTTACGGTAAAACTTGTCTGAAAACAAATTGTTCAAACTGACAACTCTCAAACCGAGTCACACTGCATTGATAAATACTCTGTAATATTGTTCGAGTATTTCAAAGTATCACCTTGACAACAGAGAAATGTCAAGTTGATGATACTTCAAAATTTCACATAATTATGAAGATGGCAGCATGCTAGCCCAGAGACTTGGTGTTCACAACCATGCTGACAGTTATTTCTCATGAACAGTCCTATCAAGTCTGAATACACCAAGTCTGTGAGTTATGGCTCCACATATTACGCGTTTTTTTTTTTTTTTTTACTTTACCATGGTTATTCCACACATATATTAATTCATAATTTCACCAAAAAATGTAATGTGAACATTAAACTACATGCTTACTGAAATAAACCAATGTTAGCATTGCATTATGGGAGGATGTCCTACACTTGGCATGGTGCCAGAAAATTTAACCAAAAGTTCATGCTCAGACCACTGAATAATGGCCTGAGATTCATGTAACCACAAACTATACATATAAATCATAAACAACAGCCTCTTTACGGCAGACGCACCGTCTAGAGGCAGAAATACGTGCTCTGGCTTGCCAGAATGAGACTACAATGTCAATGGTCTAAGTGACAAATTTGCTTGGAAGAAAATTAGCTTGCACAACAATTTGTTCAATATTCATGTACTGTACTGTACTGTGTACATTAACACACACAACATGTACCAACACCACATATTCATTTTACCCTCCAAAATTATGACGACTTTTTGTCTATAACTTCGGTCCTTCTTTACGCCATACTCTTTCTCTTTGTTCTTTCATACTCTGTACTTAATTTTTTATTTTAGATTCTTGACAAATTCAATCCTTGATATCTTCCATTACTTCTTACATTTAAATTTTCTGTAGTCATGGCAACACGATATTTATTTTCATTTCCTCAACAATTCAGTTGTTTTGCTAGACAGCAATGTTTTTGTCATATTGCTCATAAAACTTATGTTAGGCAAATAATTTTTTTTTTCACTTCTGGATTTTCTTTCTTTGGTTTTTTTTTGGGGTTGTTTTCTTTTTAAACTTAAAAGTTCATGACAGTGTTACTTGAAAGAGAAATCATATAATTATAAGGGTTGATGGAGATCTACAAGATTCTAGTTACGACTCCGGGATTTAGGAAATATATACAAACAGAAACTGAGAAAGATAATATATTTGATGAGCATTTTGACAGTCTGGAGATGCACGTTTAGGATAACAAACAGATTCACAAGCTAAATGTGGCTGCACTGCAAGGGACAGGAAAAAGGGAAACACACTGAAATGAGTTGTATCCAGGTAAACTCTTCACTTTGTTGCTATGATACGATCAAATAACACTAGTAATGATTGCCCACATTTGAGGAGTCCCATATTCAGTGCCCTGATCCTGTAATATTATTGCACACTGCTATAGTGTAACCCTATCCACCCCATCTCAATATAGTAGTGGCTCCTGCCATGTAGAAACTATTCACGATGAACCAAAATTTAGGGGGTCATTGGCTATCAACCCAGATTCAAAGTTGTGGGGAATCACTTTTGTTTTGACTTGGTAAATGATGGCATAATTTTGTTGCCTTCTGAACATTTTGTAGCATGTCAAAATGATTGAGGGATGTCGATGTTTAGACTGTAGGCTTTTTTTCCAAAGTTTCTACTATCTCAAAATATTGGAATCATAAATCAGTAGCACTGCAGGAGTTTGTGATGGGCTTTGTTCCTAAAATGCAATATTTCATAAATTCCCACCCCAAACAAAAACTACTCAAAATTGCTTCATTTAAGAGCCTAGGGTGACTAGCTAGAGAACTTGGCAAGTTAAAGAGTTCAACAATGATGTCTCAGTTTTGACACTGATTCATAATTCACTTGAACAGATTTTGAAACACAGAATGTTGTCTCATTTCACAAAAACAAAATCATCTAGTCTCATCAACTCTTGGTGGCGCTCTACTATCTGCACTTATGAATGCTGATGGCGGGCGCACCATTGAGACTGCTACAGTGTGAAAGCTTGAGACAACATATATAGTTCAAACAGAAAATGTCATACAAAATTGACTTGGAAATACAGGAATCAAATCTCAATATCTGAAATTATCATAAATCACAAAAAGTCTTTTCATGAATTATAGTAAAAATAGCACTCAAATCAAATCAGGCTGTTGCCAAGGAGACAAAAGACTGAGGTCTAAATCTATAAAGACAAAGAACCCTCTGGGCTGTCCCTGATCATAAAATAATGTGAGTCTTTTAACAAAAATAGGAACTCTGTAAATATACATTTCTTGAATACTGAAAACTCTTGGTGATGTGACCTTGCGTGACCTTTCTTAGTTCCCATAATGCACCAGGTCTCATTGCAGTAATTTCTTTTGGCTCAAAAACAAAAAGCGATTATTGTTCAAACTAAACATAGGTTGAATGAAGACAAAAGTGATGAAATAAATTTCAAACAGTATTCTGGTACATTATGGGACATGACATATTTTGCGTCATTTTTTATCCAAACTTGACACAATGTAGTAATACTTGGGATAAAGCTAGTGGTTTGGCAGAATTCATAGTTTTGTCAATTTTAGATTTTTGTTTTTGTAGTTTTTAGTCATTTTTTCTTTAAGCTCACAAAGCTTGAGTTGGTCACTTCCTTAATAGTTTCAAATAATATCATATATTTCTTGTTCACTTCGGACTTTAACTTAGCTGTTTAAAAAAATGAGTAAATATTTACTTTTAAGGACACAGTAGTGGTAAATAATGGAAGACAAAATGTAACATATCATAAATTATTTTGTGACCTTGAGAAACATGGCTGTCTTAGTTCAAAGGTCAAAGGTCATTTCCTGTCATGTTTGACCTCAACTCCACAGGTAAATTTTCGTTAGGTTAATTTTCCATAGTCTGTACGATATGTCAGGTTGGGACGCCCTCATGTATTGGTCTACCTCTCTCTCTCTCTCTCAAAGAGAAAGTGATAGGGTAGAACACAACAACATACCGTACAGTCTGATTTTCCCATTGTCTCTTGCTACAAATTATCGAAAGTCAAGTCATCAAATTGTGTTGACAGAAGTCAAGATCTAAGACTACATGACACACTGTGGAGATGGACATTACCAAGTAAACCCAAGACAGCCATGGTTATCAGGGAAGCATTTACTCATAATAAGTCAGTAATTTTTTCTTCTAAGTTTCGTTTTTATAGGACATTAAGTTGTGGCACCATTTTGAGTAGGTAACCTCTATGATACTAATATGGGAATTGGCTGTATACGTTATATGGAGTACATACTAAAAACTACGCTGTAAAGAACAACAAAGATGGACATGCTTTTAATGCTAGTTCACATCACAACACTTGTAATCTTCACAGTTGAGTTTGTTTCATGTTTTGTTTCCTTTCACTACATCACAAAAATCATATCTCACATTACACAATTATACCTCGTTTCTTTTCCACATAAAATTAATCAATTCTTGTTCTTTTAGGGTCATGTTGTAAACTTGATAATTTTCTTCTCAGCATGATTTTGGGACATGTATTTTATAACTTCTTGTTTTCAGCCAACAACTTAATTTACTGACAACAATACCGTTGATGACTTTCAGATTTTTGCTACAATCAAAATTGTCAACATCTTGGCGAGAGATATCACTTGAGACATTTTGGGCTGGATTTAATTTTTCTAATTTCAAAAAGATTTTAGTTCAAAGTTTGTGAAAAGAATTCTGAATCACTTATTTTCACAAACTCAACTGTGAGGGCGATCTAATCTACTGATATTTTATCACTTTATTCTTGTAGTTAGGTATACTATTGACTTTTCATAGGAATTTAAGGGTACCTATGAAGCTCTGCGAACCAACTAACATATGTAGCAATCATGTGTTCAGGTAAAAGGTAGGGCAAGCCTATTTGGACGCAAAACTAATTTTGTTTCTTTTTTCATTTGAGATCCCATTTCACTGATTATATGGTTATGGCGGAGCGGCGGAGTTGTCAATCAGTTGGCGTTTCATGGTGAATCCTTTTGTTCCGTCTGGACCACGTGGTTTACGGATCACAATTAATTTTGGACCACCATTTGTATCTGTTTGCGGTTTGCGTAGTAAGTGCTCTGGTCTCTGCATCTCACTGAAAAGTAAAAGATGTTTGTAACAGAAATTAATACAAACTGTTATGCAAGATAAACTTACTTCATGCAAATTATAAGACCTAAAAAAAAATAATTGTTTTGTTTTGGTTACCTGACCCCATCTAGTTTTTCACTGCTGATCCTAAACTCTTTTTTACGTATTCGAGAAAAAAATAATAAAATCACAAAAATTGTGAAGTTTCACGAGAAATAGTGGATCTGGAAATGAACATCAACTTAAAAAGACAATATAAAATTGTTCTTCCAATCTGTAATAGCTGTATATCTGATAGGACACAGAGACCATTTAGAGAAAAATGGAAACCCCGAATTAGACACTCACATATAAAAAAAACCTATAATACAATAAAATAAAAAATCTACCTATTCTAAAATTGAGTATAATCGGAACCACACAATTTTTTTTTATAAGGCGTAAATAGTATAAAATTGGACAAAAATGGTGACTAGGATTTGATTTTACAATTATGTATTTTGATGACTGTAATTTCTGTCACACTAAAAGCGATGCTGTTCCCAGAATCAACCATTTTTCCAGAAACGATCAGCGCCCTCTATCATCAACCATTCAAAGTAACAATAACACATGCTCAGTAGCTCTCATCCATCAACACAATGATGTGTCAACAACAATATGTTAAATTTAACTTGTAAATACTGAGCCAACTATGAGAAAAAGGACCCTTTTTTCAAATACAACCACAAATATGTCACAGGATTATGAAATTTGACCTACCTTATTCGGCGTACATTACAAGCACTATACTTTCCACTACGTTGATTTTGTACTATAACAAATTGGACCTCATCTCCAGGTTGCAGTTCAGAACCTTCATGTACTTCACTCATATGGAAGAACAGTTTCTTGTTTTCTTCTTCCACCTCAAAGTCGATGAAACCAAACTATAACGTACAAGAAATATACAAAACACATTAATAGATTGAATGACAGCAACCATAGAGTCATGATGGTATGTGGTCAGACAAACTATAACGTACAAGAAATATACAAAACACATTGATAGACTGAATGACAGAAGCCATAATGGTTGAATAGATAGGAGGGGATGATTTGTATCTGTTGAAAGCAGGTTCAGGCCTCATCACTGCTGTTTGTTTCTGAATAGCTAAAGTCTTTGGTTAAGATTTGAAATGCACTTGTTAACCCAGCTGTATACTTGCTACTAGTCTTGCTACTAGACCACTCAGGCTATTCTGTTCACTGTGAAGGAGACAGAAGGTCACTACTGAGGTCGCTAGCCCGAAGTTTTGAGTGTTCGCCCTTGATTGCACCTCTCTGGTGCAAAGCAGCCTTCGGTCGATTGTCGTAATAGAAGAAAGCCCAAAGTCTAGCAGCTAGACTAATTTGGTATCTATTAGGATAAAGGCTGCAATATGAATGCTTTTAGTTACTCATTCATTGTTCAGTTGAGGTCCTTGTCATTGGCTAAGGCTTGCATGCATTAACTCATGGCAACTGATCTTAACCATCAGTGACATGCCTGTAACCCTTGGCAACACACTCTTAACAAGTACTGCAATCAAGTTATTCTTACCTGTCCCTTAATGGAATCAACATAAGCTCTGACATATTTCCTAATGGCCGATATATTACATGCTCTTTCAATTCCATTACGTTTTGATATACCAATCTGGAAACGTACAACGTCTCCTTTCTGTAAGAAGTCTTTCTTGTCAGCCAGACCAGTTATACCATAGGGGTATATCGCTCCCTCGTTGGTATCTGATAACAATAAAATATTCAATTATGTTGGATGGATTTTACAATGTTGACATTAAAACAAAGATCAACATTTCAATTTGCATTCTATGGCCCTGCCATATCAATTTCTGATAAAGATATTGATATAATAAGTATTTCTATGATTTCAGCATTATTGAACTGACCACTTTATACATACATGTATGCATGCCTGCCTGCCTGCACGACACACACACACACACACACACACACACACACACACACACACACACACACACACACACACACACACAGACACACAGACACACACACACACACACACACACACACACACACACACACACACACACACACACACACACACACACACACATTCGCAATAAGACAGCACTTACCTCCCTCCATTTGCTGGACCAGACCTTCATATTCACTCTGTGTTGGGTCAATATTACGCAGAGGACGAATGATTTTACCCTGGTGTTGGGCTGGCTGTGTTGTCTGCACATAATCATAATAGAAAATATACATTTTTGAATCAAATCAAGACAGAATTTAGTACTATGACAACAAACGACTTTTACCGTAATATGCATGTATGTGGTCATACCTTTTTTAGCAATTAAGCCATAATACAATAACTTGGTGAGTTATAAATTGAAATAACTCTCTTTGGCTTAATACACTAATGACAAGTACTAAAACAGTACAGGTGCAGTCATACACATTTTATACCATGCATGATCCACGTTGAACAAGAAATATGGAATATTTTACTCTGGTCGTTTTATGTCATGACAATGCAAATCTCTGTCATGACAACTAGATCACTAGTTCTGCTATGTTCGAAATATGAAAATGTTCAAAATTGCCATTACTTTCCCCAATTTTTCTTTGATATTACTGGCACTGGTATAATTATATTTTTCTACAATATTTTTCTTCATTCAGCTGAGACCTAAGGGTTGCTACTACTTGTCTAGCAACTTGTAGTGACAAAGGTCCCTAAGATCACTTGGATTTTCCATGACTGAAGGAAGACAAATATTGGGGAATAACATTTAAATAACTCAATATTTTGCTTTGTCTATTGCCTACCAAGGATTTAGCAAATGAGCTAGGGAAAGTATCAAGACTATACACCATGCTAGATTGTGTTATACTAGTATATGTGCCTACATGAAGTGTGCCAGAGTATGATTGTGAACAAAAATTATTATCAAACATACATACATACACAAATATATAAAAGAATAATGTAAATGTACAAATTCTGATGTATACAGGCCAACATTGGAAAAGATAGACATAGCAAAAGTAGCATACATGGGCACAGACACACTGACACACACACACACACACACACACACACACACACACACACACACACACACACACACACACACACACACACACACACACATGCACGCACGCACACACAAAGTGTACTTCTCTTTTCCTTACCTCTCCAGGAACTGTTCCTTTAGTGAGTTTTTTAATTGCTTCAGCACACACCTTAGCACCTTTCCTGGTTACGGAGTATTCTATCTCATCACCAAGATCAAGTGTGTTCAAATCACCTTCAAATTCACTAGAAAACAAAGTTATGCAAAATTATGTTAATGCAATAAGAAGTATGTGCACTCCATTGATGAAAAACTCTCAATTTATCCGTACAATGTTTTGGTAACCCTGGTAACACAGAGGGAGATCTGGTGGAATTTGTATAGTTTCCCATGCCTTTTATCATAATTTTGGTAGGGAACCCTACTAAATACCTGGGGAAGTTGGGTACATTTTAGCTACTTAACGAATTACTATTTTTGCTGATATCTTGCCCTGCTATTTCTACAAAATCTACTCCAAGTTTTGACAACAAAGACAGACACAGTTGACATTTAATGTTTATACTAACTGATTACGACCTAAAAATTAGTCACCTGTGAGAAATTCTGATGTTTGATAAATGAATTCTCTGGCCAATCTATGCATCATGTTCTAATGTTCATGTAAAAACTGATGTACATAAATTCTAGTTACATTGCATGATTTCATCAAACCATGGCATCACATAGTAAAAGGTGATGTAAAAACTGCTGTACACCGTGTTTTAAATGTTTACCTGTAATGGAAGAAGACTTCTCTGTCGTGTTCAGCTGTTTCTATAAATCCAAAATTCTCCTTCAATGTTGCTATAAAGCCTTGTTTCCAAGTATCAATGTCACGGTCTAACACTTTAATGTTGATGGCCATTTGGATATTGTTACGTTTGATTTCTGCTATGTTAAATTCCACCTGTGAAATACACAAATACATTTTGTTATGTTGGATTTCTGCTATGTTGAATGCATGTGTTCAAGACACACACCAGAGCCCTTTCATCTGCTACATGTCTGATCTTTTTGTCTGGTGTCATTGGCATAGCATGTGATTTCCACTTTGCAGATATGTGTATATGTGGTGTGTATGTGTGTGTGTGGGGGGGGGGGGGTTGACGGGGTGATACATACTGTATCACCTTCATCTGGTGCTTGTCTACAATGAGTATCCTTGGCATGGTATGTGTGTGTGTGTGTGTGTGTGTGTGTGTGTGTGTGTGTGTGTGTGTGTGTGTGTGTGTGTGTGTGTGTGTGTGTGTGTGTGTGTGTGTGAGACACATACCTTATCACCTTCATCTGGTACTTGTCTGATATCAGTGTCCTTGGCATGGTATGTGATAGTTACTTTCTCGCCATTCTTCTCATACTTAATACTTCCTAGATCAGCCTCTTTGTCTTTACTCTTTCCAGGACTCTTTCCCCACTGTAAACAACATCATAACACATCAAAGTTATCAATATGATACGTCTAAAGTATATAAATTTATAGCTAGGCCATATATTCACCTTTTAGAGATAAGTTTTAAAATCTACAATCCAATTATATCTACAATGATAGTTTAGAGAACTCTACAGATCATTGTGAATGAATATTGCCCCATGATAATCTATCAAAGAGTTTGTATAGCACCAAATTACACATGGTCACCGTAATGTTAATGATCTATAGTGCTGAAGAGAACATAGAAATGATTTTTACTGGGGGTTTTCTCTGCTAGAACAAACTCCTACTACAAAATGAAATAATTTTCATCAAACTTTCTGAATACCTCTCCTTTTAATAAAGCCATCCGCGGACTTCTGCCTTCTATGAAATCAAATCCCTTGGAAGTGAAATAATCCATAGTATAATAGGTATGTGAAACAGTTCATCACAACTTCAAATCTAGGTCCTCGCCACCTCTATTTCTGTATGTCTGTATTTCTGTATGTCTGTGGGTGTTGTCAAATAAATCTCAAACTGGTCTCTGTAACCTGATAGCTCCTTACCTGGTTTATGGGTACTTTCATGATGTATCCTTACCTGGTTTATGGGTACTTTCATGATGTATCCTTACCTGGTTTATGGGTACACATGTACTTTCATGATGTATCCTTACCTGGTTTATGGGTACTTTCATGATGTATCCTTACCTGGTTTATGGGTACACACGTACTTTCATGATGTATCCTTACCTGGTTTATGGGTACTTTCATGATGTATCCTTACCTGGTTTATGGGTACTTTCATGATGTATCCTTACCTGGTTTATGGGTACTTTCATGATGTATCCTTACCTGGTTTATGGGTACTTTCATGATGTATCCTTCACATACTCCTGGTAATACAGTTTGAAATGAGACAGTGCCTTTGATGAGGGGTTTAATTCGCACAGCTATCTGCCTCTGAGCCACAGTAGGGTCCTGCGAATATGAGTCAAAAGTTCAAAAGGTCAAAGTTGAACAATGTCAGAGAGTATGAAATGATAGGATCTCACTTTGAACAGGAACACCACAGAGTTACCCTGTCATAAGAGAGACAGAAATCTTGAATATGAGATAAGTCAATGAAAGATAATAAGTTAGTAACTGACAGTGACAATATGTGTATTAATGTAGTACGTGCCTCAGGTATAAAATTATTAACTTTTTGTTTTTATTTTGTTCAAGATAACGCAAACACATTTTCAGTTCAGTTATGTGGGGGAAAAAATCAGGGATCACCATGAAACTTTTTGAAACAGAGCTCAAAATGTGATCGAAATTATGCCATTTCAAAATCCAATATGGCCGACAAATTATTATTATTTATTTATTGGACCTCAAGGATATGTAGTATACAACTCAAAAAAGTCCACAAAAGTCACAAAAATACTGTGTTAAATCTTTGGGAAGATAAAGGATTGTCAGTTTCCTTGAAAACAAGATGGTGAAACCAACAATTACTATCAGTACTTCAAAGGGATCTGGAACAAGCTTTCATATCTCAAAGTTTGGAGAGAATTGAAGAACTTTGATTTTAAGAGAAATTAGTCCCCGAGGCACATTCTACCTGAAATAACTGACAGTAACAATGTGTGTAGATTTACAGCAGGAAACAACTGGACAAGGTAGATAGGGAACTAGGAAAGAAAGAAACCAAGCAAGTTAACAAGGAATTCGCAGACAAAGAATTTATATAGAATTCTAACAGATTACATGGCAAACCAATAAATTGATCTGTCATAGAAATTTTACAAAGTTTACAACAGAAGAATAAGTAAAGAGACGATTCTGAAGTATAATACAGAGTTTATACAACTAAGAATGAAACTCCCTTCATAATGGACGGAAAACTTAAACAATTTCAAACTATGGTATACTGGAATGATATCAGTTGAGATTTGATATGTTTACCATCCAAAATACTAACTTGAAAGAAACAAAACACTCAGAACATAACTTAAAGTTTCAAATAAACCCAAACTTTTGTAATTCATTGCATGGTATTCTACTTTTCTTATTTAAGACGGACACTTTACTATCAAGAACAAAAACTCCAATTGAAGATGATCCTCCCAAGACGTTTATTAAAGTAGTAAGTTCCATCAAAGGATTTCTTGACAATGTAGATCAACCTAGTAGTAACAATATTGTCTCTTGTAATGGAAATTTCATTCAAATCTTTATATTTTGGTGTCCTTAGATTTGCATTACCAGTAGAATCTGTCCGTGATAAACCTTTTTTTTTTCAATTTCCGATGCATATTAATTTTCATATCCTGATCATCTTAGGTAAATACATTCATAATATTTCTCAGAATTGTATTCTTTTTTTTTTGTGTACAAATAAAATCAAATTTTGACACATGTCATGATATCGCTGAGTAAAACTCCTACATAAATACTTGCACAAGACATGCACAAGACAATTTGAACAAAAATATGGAATATATACTCTGGTCGTTAACTATGTCATGACAGTGTGCGCCATGACGACAACGCATGTCTATGTCACTGGTTCTGCTGTGTTCGAATACGAGTCAAAATGTTCAAAATTACCATTATTTTCCTCGATTTTTCTTTGTATTGCTGGTGCTGGTATAATTATGTTATTCTCCAATATTTTTCATCATTTTGCCGGAATATACTTGTGACCTAAAGTTGTCACTAGTAGTCTAGCAATTCGTAGTGACAAGGCCCCTTAGGTCACACATATTTTCCTTGGTTGAATGAAGAAAAATATTGGAGAATAACATCTAATTATCATCTTTTCCATACCTCTGCTGAAGTCAATAAAACAAAAAATACCTGAAGACTGCCACCTTCTATTTCAGCAATATTTACCTGTACATCCCATGAGAGTCAAGTATTGCACAGAAGACATTGAAACTGTTGCTTTGAGCATCTACAAGCAGGAACTACATTTTGTAATATGCCATTCCTACATTATTGGTCTCAAAAATGCAACAGGGACAAAAAAATATACTGCGCTAAAACAAGAAAATACACTTGCAAACAAATAATTATTTCACCTGTAGAGTTGCACAAGCACATATTTCCTTCTGTATATTTGATGTCACAAACCAAAATGCTTATTTGTTTTCAAGAAAAAATGAAACTTTTTGGTTAACAATTATTTCTTCAAAGACATGATATACAAATAATTCAACCCTGCAGTATCATAGTGTTCATTTTATTATTACAATAAATGATATAGACCTTTCTGATAAAGTGGGCCCTCTTGTGGCCACTTGTTACAATGAAACAAACATGGAATTCAATGACTTTGGCCACAGTTATAAAATATTGATGATATTTTCAGTAAGTGAGAGGTTACACAATACAATATTGCTGAAAAGACTTTTCATGGACCCCAATGACATAAAGAATGCAGTGATGATGAAATAGGCCTCATCTTTGTTTCCCTTTAACTGCATTTTAAATGAAGTGCAGTATTTGTCAAAACTTTGGCGATTGGGAGAATCCAAGCCCCTACCCTCTAACAAATTCACATCCTGTATCATACCACTAGAGGGAGGCATTCATGAGAAAGGTCTATATTTTGTGAGTAAAAGAAAGTTGACATACACTTACTGATATGACGGTAAATTCCACTTCATCAGATATCTTGATTTCATGAGACTGTTGAAATGTATGTAACAGTATTAACGTTAGGTTGGAATGAGCTGAGGCAATTGTAAATATTTGGAAGGTGGCAACTTTACTGATGGTAGATTTAAAACTATGCATGGTTCATTTATGTTGTCAGGAGCACTCAAAAGTTCTTCATCATGGTCTTTGGAGAATGTCTATACAAAATGTTCAGTTGTTTTGGACATAAAATGTACCTGTCTAATGACGCCACTTGGATATGCCAAGTAAAATAGTATGTAATGGTGACATTCCTCCACACTAATCTATATGGTATTTTTAAATCATTATTCCCACACTGCATTTCTGAATTACATTATCAATAGTCTTCAACCTAAATGGGGACACTGCTTTCTCTTATCATTCCACCCCCACCCCCACCCCACCTCATAATACAGTGAGTGCAAAGTTTATTGAAGTTATGCACAGAACTTACTGTTTTCACCAATTCACTGAAATCGGAAAACATTGGAGACAGACACTGCCTCCCTCCATCCCCATCCAGTCCCCTACAGTAATACCTTGAATGTTACTCTACATGTAGCACAACACTTACTGTTTTCAGCAATTCACTGAAGTGGAAAAACATTCTGGCATCTCGGTCTACACACTTGATGAATCCAAAACCTTCTTTGACTGCTGCTACAATTCCATGTTCTCTCTTTTCTCCAGACTTCAAAAAACTTTCTTCCAAGAGTTCAATATTAGTGGCTCTTTGCAGTAAGTCTCGTCTATCTGTAGCTATGTTGAATTGCACTAGGTCCCCTACTTGTAGTGTGTAGTCACCCACCTGGTCTTTATCACCGAATGGAATCTCCTTTTGTCTGAGAAGACATTAGAAAACAAACACAAACCACGGACAAAACACAAAACCACAGCAAAAGGGATACCAAAACATTGTCAATTTTTATACAAAAATTTTTTTTGAAACCAAAAAATAGAAATATCTAATTTGACCATGCAACAAAATTGTAATTTAGAATTTAGAATTCATGCATTACTCTTGATATTAGAGGCTGGATTTGAAGATGTGAGAACAGAAATTGAAAAATGGTCTACAAAATGAAATACAAGCATATAAGCTGACAGAAATTGACATGTTTGGGTACATTTACTGTGGTTCTCATACAGTGAAAATATCTGTAATTCTATTAAAATACATTAAAGAGACATAAGCTGAGTTCATTTTGTTGTCAAGTAATTTGTAATTATTACTGGATATCAAAATAGACTTATTGTATTCTACTTAATACTTTTAAAGGCCTGGGATTCAATCCCAGGTTATCAGTGTAGCTGTAAGGATTACATAGGGTTATTCTTTTGTTCAAGGCCAACTTTTCTACAGCTCTGCAGGACCAGTTTTTTTCACACCTAAATTTTAATTCTAATCTAGACTGAACCTTTAACCATACCTTAATATCAGTAAAACTAAAATCTGGTATTTAGCCATAATATGTCAACAATTTGATGACATAATTTTGTATACAAACTAGAAAGGTGAGGAAATCCCTAGTAAACCATCCACTATACTAACAATGTCAGGAGACGATTTTTAATGTCATTGAAGACGTTAGTCTTGATGCCAATGGTGTTATCAAATCATCTCTTGAGATTTGATGAAGGATAGCACTAGACTACAAAGACATGTATTAATATTAACAAATTATACCAGATCAGGTTAATGGTTTTTATCATCAATCAATCAATCAATCAATCAATCAATCAATCAATCAATCAATCAATCAATCAATCAATCAATCAATCAATCAATCAATCAATCAATCAATCAATCAATCAATCAATCAAGTCATTTGTAAAGTACCAGTATCCAATACTAAGTAAAGTTCAGAGGTGCTGTACAATTACATATATGACAAGTAATACTTTTTTGTGTAAACAAGCCAACTAAAAAATCTTATAAACTCAGCTTATGCCACAATGATCAACATTTGTCATGATGGAAATAACATGCAATTTGAGTATATCATGCCATATATCAAAAATGATGATGAAAGGAGAATACAAAAAAGAAAGGGGAATTCCATACAACAGATTTTCAGATTGTGTACAGTCATGAAATAACATGCACTTTGTAAATCAAACTAACTAAATGTGGTTTGGATATAGAAATAATAAGAAATACAACATTAAACACAAGGGTACGAAATACAACAATTTCCTCTCCTTACCCGCCATCCACACCATCATAAATCA
This sequence comes from Glandiceps talaboti, assembly GCF_964340395.1. Classification (NCBI taxonomy): domain Eukaryota; kingdom Metazoa; phylum Hemichordata; class Enteropneusta; family Spengelidae; genus Glandiceps; species Glandiceps talaboti. Next base: position 19,908,960 of record NC_135564.1, on the reverse strand, counting down.
GTTTCCCTGGTAACGGGTCGTTGGATTTACGAGTGTTGAATCGTGTTAATGGTTTGTGAACAGTTCCCACAGTCTTGGCTTTCTTGACGTCTTCAAATACAACCGTTCCTTGGGGGAGTTTAGCGATGTTGATGGCGACTTCTTTACCGTTTCTCATCTGTACACCAAATTCTACGTCATCTCCCAACTGTAGATCATTGATATTGCCAGTAAATTCACTGTAGTGGAAGAATATCTAGAGGGAATGAAATATTCAAATATTATAGAATTAATTACACAGATCTTAGGATTACATAAATTACCTTGGAGATTGACAGATTCATACACAATTCATTGAAGTTTGATGTTGAATTGAATCGATTTATTCACCAGACAGAAAAGAATAAATATATGTAAATTTCAAAGAAGAAGTTATCATCGTAATACATCTGGTGAGGACCACAGAAATAGTTTGATTTGAACCAGTGAACTCTGTGACCCTGACAATATAGATATACAAAAATAAAGTACAAGTGCATAACTGTGCAATAAATAGAGGTAATATGGGTGACAAATTAGTATTTATTCCATGTTTTTAATAAATAAAACAACATTATGTTTTTTTCCTATTCTCCTCAAAATATTTGAGTTAATATTGAATGGTTTCATAACAATATAATATTTTTATAAAGTTGTTAATTTCACCTGACACTCTGACTCATAACAAATAAAAGTGACTGAATAGAGAGTGAAACCAAACTTACTTCTTATAAAAGTGACTGAATAGAGAGTGAAACCAAACTTACTTCTTACAAAAGTGACTGAATAGAGAGTGAAACCAAACTTACTTCTTACAAAAGTGACTGAATAGAGAGTGAAACCAAACTTACTTCTTACAAAAGTGACTGAATAGAGAGTGAAACCAAACTTATTTCTTACAAAAGTGACTGAATAGAGAGTGAAACCAAACTTATTTCTTACAAAAGTGACTGAATAGAGAGTGAAACCAAACTTACTTCTTACAAAAGTGACTGAATAGAGAGTGAAACCAAACTTACTTCTTACAAAAGTGACTGAATAGAGAGTGAAACCAAACTTACTTCTTACAAAAGTGACTGAATAGAGAGTGAAACCAAACTTATTTCTTACAAAAGTGACTGAATAGAGAGTGAAACCAAACTTATTTCTTACAAAAGTGACTGAATAGAGAGTGAAACCAAACTTACTTCTTACAAAAGTGACTGAATAGAGAGTGAAACCAAACTTATTTCTTACAAAAGTGACTGCATAGAGAGTGAAACCAAACTTATTTCTTACAAAAGTGACTGAATAGAGAGTGAAACCAAACTTATTTCTTACAAAAGTGACTGAATAGAGAGTGAAACCAAACTTACTTCTTTGACGAGATCAGCTCTCTCAATAAATCCAAATGATTCTTTCATGGAGCAAACCACTCCTTGGCATTGATCCAATGGCATTGGTTCTTCCAGGACTATTTTCCTTGCCCTGATGTTACCATTCCTAAATTAGAATTAGTATCAATTCATTTAGCTTCATTTTAAGGTAGAATGCACCTTGGCAAATTCAACATCTTAAAATGTCTCCTAACTTTTCCATATGAAAGCTTGTTCCTGATTCTTTTTGACTGATAAAGGAAATTTGAGGGTTCATATCTTGTATTCAATGAAACAAACAATCACTTATTTTTCCATAGAATTAACACAATATTCGGCAGCCATATTGGATTCTAAAATGCCATAATTTTGACTCTACCTCAAAAATTTGTATGATAACCCAATTTTTTCTTTTTTGTTAATTTTAACTTAGGATGAGTTGGTGTTTTCTTGAACAAAGTAACAAAATGTTGATGACATCTGTGGTGCATACTACATTAAACTAAGACAAACTATCTCAATAAGATCCATGAAGACAAGTAAGTCTTCTGAATGTTAAACCAGTCATTCTTCATTTACAACTTATGTTATTATATATAGTATTCTTAACACAGTTTGGATTGTGACCTTTAACCCTCATTCCACAACATGTGACCTTCAAACCTGTCAGTAGCAAACATATTACAGATATATATGGATCCAATTGTATCAATATTTTCAGTTTCAGAGATCATAATTTTGTTAATTGAAATTTTCTTAGAAATTCATAGATAAAGTTTGTTTTTCCTTCGTGGTCTAAATTAAAGATGGCAAACCAAAAAAAATTAAAATGAGAACTATTCATTGTGATAATTTTGGCCCTTTTAATTCAGTATACAGAACACTTCAAGAAACAGCCATGATTTTCGCATACCAAACACGGCTCATCTAATTGATAGCAATCAACAAGTATACAATTTATGGGTCTGTGGTATAACACTATGAAAACAGAGAAATGTAATTTTACCGTTTGTCTGTACCAATATAGAAAGACACCTTGTCTCCTTTCTTCAAGTCACCATTTTCATTTGTGTCAATGTCATCAATACCAAATGAAAGAAAGAAACACTCCTAGAAAAGATAAAAATATAATTACTGAACTTGACAAACTTCACCATTTCAAAACAAGAACTGCCTAAAGTCACCTTGAATAAAACAGTTTGGATAGTAGGGCCCTTCATAGATATGTTATAAAATATGCCAATGAGCTGTTTGGTAAAATAATGCAAACAACATATATGACAAACAGTGCAGTGCACATGAGCAGCTACTGATGCAATGATCTATTTCAAAGAAAACTTTATAATCAAGTCATGTATTTTGAAAATAATGGACAGTCTAGCACAGTGTAACACGTAGTTGAACATTAAGCACTGTAATATTTTTCATACCAATACACAATATATATAGTGACAGTATTGACTGATTTAGCCTGACAACAGTATGGACCCCACTGCAGAGGTGTGTCATTCCATCGAAATATTTGAGTTTAGAATATTTGATGCGATGATAGGTTGAAAGTCAAGTCATCAAGCAACAAGTTACATCATTTACATAAGAACTGTTGTCTAGAAAACAACTGATACTTACTCCATTCATTTCATAGGATACTTTGCCATGGTCAACTGAATTAGGACTGCCAGACTTCAAGAAAACAGATAACAGAATAATGAATTTTTATTTTTATGTTATGTAGATAAGATTCTACAGTGAGAAATTGAAAACGAATTTGAAGTAAGTTACTGTACAAAAAAAAGTTTGATTAAATACTAACCGAAACTCAAAACCTGAAATATTGATTGACAGATTTACATAGTTCTCAATATGACAGGTGAAGTTTGAATAGATTCAAAATGTAAATCATTCTATGCAAAGTATTTAACATGTTGGCGTAGGAACAGTCAATATAGCCCGATTTGACCTTACAATTTGACCTTTACTTTGTCTGATAGAGTCACATACTCTTGGAAAGACCAGGATAAAAATAGTTTGTGATTTGTTAGCTTGAATGATCACATCACTGGCACTGTGCTGCGCTTGTTATTGTCTACAAGAAAAGTTTTAAAAGTTGTATAAGTGACTTGGACATTCTAGCTATTGGGTCTCACCATTTTTTTCCTCCTGAACTTGCCCTCTGGTTATTAGTGTAAATTTAAAATCGCTGATTGCATGTGAGCTGTCAGTAAAACATCACTTGTCCACATATGCATGCATGCACAGGCACATGCATACACGCACATGCATACACGCACACGCACACACACACACACACACACACACACACACACACACACACACACACACACACACACACACACACACACAGCCAGTATATGATACCAATGAATTATTTTGTAACCCAAGTAAGAAGACAATCATAGATCAGTGAAATTCCAACCCAGCAAACATAAATTCTCATACAATATCATCTTTCTTTCATTTACAGATTATGGGGGTTCAAAAATACCCAACTCAGACATCACCACCACTTGCAAAACACTTACAATCCTATTTCTTGAGACTTTGGGTTCTGACAGTACAATGCCAATGACTCTCTGTTCACTTAGGATTTCACCAGAAACGCTGCCAGGACGTAACTTCACAATATGACAAGCAATCGGTTTACCAGTACGCCGATCTAAGGTGGATTCAAACTCTACTTCATCACCTATTTTCATGTTCTCAATATTTCCATCGTATTGACTGTAGTGGAAGAATAGGCGTGAATCTCGTTCTGCACACTGGATAAAACCATAGGAGTGCTGTGGAATATCAAATAAAGTCAGATGTTAACATCTATAGTAACATCAATTCAAATTCTGAGCAATTGAAATGACAAGTGATAGTGCTACTAGTGTAGCTAGCTGAAACTTGTCTGTCTTGACTTTATCATCTCAAGATTTAAGCTCTACTCCAAACCATGATAGATACAATAGGCCTTTCCAAAATTTGCCATAGTAGTGTTCTACTTCCTGTCTGAGTGTACCTTGGGGGTATACATAGTATAGGTTACTCAGTTAATCATAGAGCACTGCTGCTTTTGTCGATGTCTGAACAATATGAAAAACATCCCTGATTTACACTTCTACAGAATACCAAGGGACAAAGCTCTTAAGAAATGGTACTATGAGGTGATGATACCCCCAATTTGAGTGAGGGCGCTGTATTCTCAATTTTCTGTTTGCAGTCTACAATGGCCTATTGGAAGTGCTCAAAGAAATGTGTTTTGAATGTGAAGTTACCACGAACAGCTCTGCTAAAATCTAAGTGGATCTCATTTGGACTCAGGTATTTGTTACTGGCCACACCTCTGAAATTATGTGTGGCCATGATTATGCCTACTACAAGTTTAGAAGAATTATTCTTACAAAATCAAACAGGAGAATTGAAACATGAAGTAAGATATATTGTAAAACTAAACTGGTGATGTTAACTTAACATATATAATGTACTAGTCTAGAAATGTGTACTTACCAGAAGTTTCTCAACTACACCTGTTTCTCTGGAGCTTACACTGTGAATACATAGACCATTACACCATGCATAAGCCATAAATATGGAATGTATACCCTGGTTATTCTATATCATGACAACACATGTCTATGTCATGACAACACATGTTTACATCACTAGTTCTACTGTGTCTAAAATTTGAGTCAAAACGTTCAAAATTGTCGTTACTTTCCCCGATTTTTCTTGATATTAATGGTGCTGGTATAATTATGTTATTCTCCAATATGTTTCTTAATTCAGCCAGAAAATACTCATGACCTAAGGGTCGTCACTACTCGTTGACAAGGGCCCCCTAGGTCACTTATATTTTCCCTGGCTGAACGAAGAAAAATACTGGGGAATAACATCTAATGGTACAATAAAAGAAGTTGCTTATATTAACTGAATCAGGGAAATCTGCAATAAGAACTAGACAAGTATAAATTTTCATTTTTTATGATTATAGCTCAACAAAATATCCTCTTATTTTTCATTTCTTTTGCTTACACTTTACAAGATTAGATATGGAAAGATTGACATCCACAGCATATTACTATGTTCTAAACATACAGGAGTGAAAATGTGGTTGGCAACATGGGGGTGTATTGTTATGATCAAAAGTGATGATCAGAAGAATAAATTCTGCAATCTCTATGGGGTACATCAACTACATCACAGGGTTCTCTCTATCTACTCTTGTGTTGACAAGGTTGCCATAACAACATCTATATAAGAACATTTTGTACAAGTAATGGAAATATTTGAGACTTACCCATTAGTAGCTGGGTAACTGACAGATCTTTGAAATGGTACCTTACTACTACTACGACTTGTTTGTGGATGATCCCTTGGATAACTCTGTAAAAAGAATTGAATATCAATAAATGACCGATCTTTGAAATGCTATGTAACTATGACGACTTATTTGTGGATGATCCCTTGGATAACTCTGTAAAAAGAATTAAATATCAATAAATGAGAGATCTTTGAAATGCTATGTAACTACTACGACTTATTTGTGGATGATCCCTTGGATAACTCTGTGAAAAGAATTAATATCAATAATGGTATCTTACCACCCATTTTCAAAATGAATCGATTCAATGTTGATTGACTCAGGCAGGCAGGGACAAGGCGTATATAACAATCAACTAATTCTGTTGTCACAAAAACAGTATTACATAAAGAAAGTGACAGAGAGAGGATAGTTTGGTACAATTAACATTCTATCTTATACATATTCATGGTGGCACTGCCATTGCACAAAGCCAAGGAAACTACAGGAGAGATATGCAAACATTTTCCATTTTTCATTTCCGTTTACAATTACATGGTTACTAAGTGTACATGTACATGATGGTAACACTGTATGAAGCCCTGTTATCAAAATCATGTAAAGAAACTCCAGCAGATGTACTAGATATCTGCAAGCATATTCCATTTCTTCACATGACCCTACATTTTATGCCTTGTGCACTCATCCACACAGGTCACTGTTATTATTACAACATAAACTCTCACAATCCCAGTGTCCAAAGTGACCTACATAATCAGTTCTGACTGGCTCCCACAAGGATACTTTTACCAAATATAATCCACCTACCATTCACTAATCTATATACCACATTGTTGATTTATTTCCTTCTATTTTGGAAGAAATGTTTCCATGTTGTAAATTTATAAACGCCCTAAATATATGAAGGACTTATGAAATGTGAAACTACAAAATACAATTTCAGAACAGTACAATAAATTATAATAACAGACTACACAGTCTGTGTTGACTCACTCAATAACTGTACATGTAATATCTCAATATGTAGAATCTGTGATATATCAATGATGTCATGGTTATGAATAGACAGACAAAACAATGTCAAATACATGTAGCAACTTTACACTATGGAAAGGTAAATTTGAAATGAATGTGATGCTTTGATCTATCATCTACTATGGACCATGATCATGCAATGATTTAATTATTCAGCCATTCATTTCCAATTTGTCGTTCCAAAGTAACTACATTTTACTGTCCTACTGATTCTTAGAATCACAGACAGTATATTCTTTACAACAAACATTCCTTTTTGCATTTGATATTAACTGAATGATGACTGCAATCAATGTGTTTCCGTATGATGATCAAATATATTGAATGTAGGTCATACAACTGAGGAGTACTTTAACTGAGACAGTGCAGTGTTTTGATGTGAGCTAAATGATAAAATCTAGCTTGTCTTGTGTGTCATCACATGGTAAGGAATAGGAGAACATCAACACTTTGGGTTTTCACAAAGAAATATCACTGTCACTGGGTATGAAATCTTAACAATCAACAGCTTAGTAAACGTAGTATATTTTCAGTACATATCTGCTTGCATCATACATCATTATTTCATGGCTCAAGCTGACTGACTGAATAATGTACTCAGTTGAATTTAGCTTTTAAAATTCTGGTACGACATACTAGTAATTATCGAACAGCAACACAGTGGTTGAAATTCCTATAAACTGGCTAAAACATATACATGTACCAAGATATTAATCATTAAATGACAACACATTAATTGCCAATGGTGTAAACTGGCTGCAAACAATGAACATATACCATTTATCATGAGATGATAGCACATTCATTGTCATTACTATTAATTAGCATTTTTTTAATTCTATCTGTAAACTCCTTACAAAACCTTTCATATCAAGGTCACAATATCGATATAAATCATAATTTTATTGATACTAAATGACCTTGATATTAACAACATGACATGGTTTCATATTACTAAATATGACAGATGAAATATGAATGTTTATTATCCTTCACTAGCCGTCAGAGTTTTTTTGCCAAGGTAGGGGAACTCTAGTAACAACAAGGAGGAAAGGTACACAAGTGGCATTATAATTTCCCCTACGTTGTCTTTACAACCTACCATAATTTGAATTGAGAATCCCAGTAAAATGACTATGGAACCCTGGTAGATTTTACCTGCTTGGTGATTACCTGTGTTATTCCCGACTTGTAATTATCTATGTACAAACAAATACCACACAATAGAGAGAGAGGGTTAGTTCTCTTTCTACCAGGGGAGGACATTTGTTTGTACACAAATACCACACAATAGAGAGAGAGGGTTAGTTCTCTTTCTACCAGGGGAGGACATTTGTTTGTACACAAATAGTACAAGTTGGGAAGAACAGGATGAACCACCCTTAGCAAAAACACTGTCCTTGAACATAAATGACGTTTATTAAAATGATGACTTGGCAGTTGATAGTAATTTCATAACTGACATTTATTAAAATGATGACTTGGCAGTTGATAGTAATTTCTATGAATAGTATCTGATGTAATGAATTCATGAATTTCAGATTATGAAAAGAGAACATTTACATCTCTATCAATGTTTTAAATGTATCAAAGCAGCACAATCAATTCTGACTATTTTCCAATAAACCACATCAAGTGTCAACATTTACCATATAAAAGAAGTATTCAGTGTATACAACCATTATTACACTATACACAAGCCAAGTTATTGTGTTTGAACAGAAAATATTGATTATATACCCTGGTTTTTTACTGTCATGACAACCCATGTCTATGCTTCTATGGTAATAGAAATATGAATCAAAATATTCCAAATCACCATTATTTTTTCCAATTTTTCATAAATTTGTGCTAGAGGAGGTATAATCATATAATACTAGTATTTCTCATCATATAGCAGGAAAATACTCATGTCTAGCAACTTGAAGTGACACGGCCCCTTAGGTTCCATTGGCTGGATGAAGAAAAATATTTGGGGATAACATCTAATTCTCGTGAGTTGGTACCTACAATAGCATTTTACCTCATATTAGAGGGTCCAAATAGAACAAGAAGGTTGACTTATTCTCAGTCCCTACAACAGCATTTTACCTCAGGCTAGGGGGTCAAAATAGAACAAGAAGGTCAACTTATTCTCAAGTGCACCTATAGTAATGCATGTGAAGTGAGTGGAGCAGAAGTTATGGTCTTGACTAACTTAATGTTCATTATTATTTTTAAGAAACGCAAAGGCAGTAATATTTTATTTCAGGTACTGAGAATTATCATAATAACTATATTCCGACAACACAATATGAATGTTTGGTACATGGAATGTAATAAATAAGATTATATCTCACCTGATATCACTCAATTTAAGCCAATATTTATGGACAAATCATTTGCATACATAATGATGCATATTTTTGTATGATCATCATATTTCTGTGTGTATGATATATTCTGAGGTATCACTAACATTTTATTGAACTGTCTGTGGTTCGATTACATATTCAATAATATTCAAGGATGGTAGGGGGTCATTGGAATGATGTACAAATGTACATTAACATCTTTCTAGTGAACTCCTATAATGAATATTTTGTTACAACAACTACATTTTTCATATCCCCAACTTATGTTTCAACTACGGTCAATTACATACTGTATTATATAAACACTTAGTTACAACGATCACTCTACGAAAAGTCATATTTGAAAATGTCATTCCACCTGGCATAAATCTTTAGCAGAGGATGTGTAAATGTGGCGAGTATGAGACGAAGTTCACATTTGACTTAATTTACCCATGGTGATCTTTCCCCTGGAGGGCTGTAGACAGTCAAAAGTGGTACTGCATCTTGCACTACCCATGGACAGAGATGGTGGGTGGTTACATTGTAGGTGGGTCACAGGTAGGGTAACGGTGGGTAAATTAGACTTTTCGTGTGGTGGAACATTTTCCATGTTTCACATTATCAAGGTTATATTGACTGAGTATACTGTTTTCCTTTCTGTACTGTACAGAGACTTACTCTGTAAACCAAGTACACTGTAACAACTCTAGAACAAACTCTAATAATGAACTTCTGTGTTATTACAAATACCCTTTCATGTCCAACAATCTTATATGTACATGTACATACACACACTTCATCAAAACAAATATTTTCTTCATCTCCTACCAGGTTTGTTATTAAGGGGTTATTGTGGGATGTATATTATTTCATTTTTTTCTTCAAAGACAAAGTTAGGATACAATATTATTATTATTGTGTGTTATAACCTTTGTAAATCATTTGATCTACCAAGGTGCTGAACATTTTTTGGTCAACATTACAGTATTATCAGAAATTGCCTTCAGTTGAAAACTACACATTTGTAGTGTTACCAAAACTTATAGTTGGAAATGACATTTGAAAATTTAGCTCAAATTGAAGCCTAGAGTAACTGAACAGGATGCTAAAGGATTGGGATGAACTACACAACAATATCATAGAACTCCCAACATTACACAAATCCAAGGTGGCCACTGAAGCCAAATAACTTGCTTGCATCTTACAAGTTGTAGAATATAGTATGTATGTAGGTGTGTTTTGTTGTAGTACCTTCGTCCAGTTGTTCAAAAGGCTTCGACAAAATTTAGCATAGAAGTAGAAGACATACAAATTTTGATATCTTACCTTCCACTGAGGACTAGCCATATTTACTTTGTAAATGTTTCACAAAAAATACCAGTTCCACAGTGATACCAACTCCTTGGCTGATCTTGTTTTGGACAGTGCTGCTTTATATGTGTCTGTAATTTTGTGCTTGTTCTTTTCTTTGATTCCCTTATAGCTATTCAAGACAGCAAACCTTGGGGTATCAATCTCTTGGAAGTTTTTTTTTCTTCTTCTGTATTTAAATCTCTTACTGTAATGTCGACTCTATTTTTCACTAGTGCTGTGTCAGGCCAGTTATAAGAAATGCTATGCTTCTCATGGGCTAACTTGTAGAGAAAGGGGCAACACTGAAACAAGAAAATAAAACAAAGTGTTAGTCTAAACCCAATTGTGAGAAATGCCATATTTCTCACCTACATTGTATGTTACATTGCAGAGATAGGCCGTATTGCCCCCTAAGGGACAACACTGAAAGAACGTAAATGAGTTTTAGGACCAGTTATAAGAAATTATACTATTCTAGTGGTGTAACTTGTAGAGAATGGGTCAAGACTGGAATATTAAAACATAAAATAAAATAAAAGATGAGTGTTTGTCTGAGACCAGTCGTAAGAAAAGTTGTATCATTTCTCTTGTCATATGAAGCATAACAAATACATAGCTTTTCTTAAAACTGGTCTCAGACAAAAGATCCAGGCATTCCTTTCACATATAATGAGCCTGGGGTAGTGAGTAATTACATACATAAGATAAGTGGACCAACGACTGGACCTTTCAGACTAGTCTTAGACAAGCTATAGGCTACATTGTAACTTGCAGAGAACGTGGGACTGAAATAAAGTAATATATACATGAAAGAGTGAAAATATATGATATAAATAAAATACTGTAGCTTTTAACATTATAATAATATTCCACATGAAGCACATACAGAATTATATTCTGTATGCGAATAACTTTTTATGAAACTAACAAACTTTTTCATTCTCACATGTTCCAGAAATAGAATTTTAGCATGAGGTACATGTACACTGCTTACCACAGAAATGCTACAAATCCTTCAATCTATACATGTATACAAATGTATGGGTTGATAGCCTCCTCTGTTACATTTCCTGAATTTTTGAAATCATGGCAAGCTGTTTGTCAAACGAGAGGTGAGCAGCCTTTAGCCCAGACATATCACTAACAAGCCACTGGTCTATAAAGTACTTCCTGCAGCTTTCTTGATTTGTAATGCCAAGCCTTTACACAGACATATCAGTTGAAAGTTTGTCAGTATAGACAGATCAGTTACACTTCCTAATAGGGCTGCCTCTTCTGATACAGTTTAGAGTCCCAGGTCAGACTAGGATTATAATTTGGGTGTGAAAATATGCCACTGTTGTCTGGTAGAGCTAGAGAAAAAGTTAGTCCAGAACAAAGGAATGATCCTATCTGTTCCACTGATGACATATCAGTAATGTGAGAACCTGGTATTGAATCCATGGCCTGTATAGTCTTACAACTGTGTCATTTGTACAGCTTCCTGTACAACAGGAGTCCAACTTGAAAAGGCCACACCTGTCATAGTCTAATAGAACCACTCATCTTGTAAATGATATAGGAACATATCATGTTGATCTAAAAGCATTCAAAACATTACTACTATGAGCTCTCAGTTTCTACAAAGACGTTTACATCGCACTGTAAGTCCATACCACTATCAGTGTTTTTGCTATTATTAAAAGGTGGTAATGGGTACATTATTTGATGGGGGGGTTGGGGGGGTTGGAGGATTCTCAAAAAAAAATTATTGCTGGCCAAAAGGGTCCAAATCCTCCCCCTCCCCACCCCCATCAAATGTTTTACCCCTAAGTACCTCCTAAGTAGGTAAAATATACCAGGGTTCTCCTGTCATTTTACCAGGGTTCCCCCATGTTAGATTCTATAGGAAACACTACCATTTTAGCCCTTTCTGTTACCAGGGTTCCCCAACCTTAGCAAAAACAAAGGCTATACCCTACATGTACATGTAGGTCAGTAGGCTTTATAGAGTTCACCTGGGTTCATGTACACGTTGTATGTCAATTCATTTCAGTTTCCAACAGGAATTTTGTAGAAGCATCTTATACTGAGTATTTTGAGATGTATATATTATAAACTGACCGTGAAATAATGAGAACTTTACACAATTTTACTGCTGATCTACTCACAAATGTTATTTTCTAAGTTTCCAGTACATACATTTTTTTGAGAACTTTCTGATTCGAGAACTGATTGTGAAGCCTGGTTATATATCAGTAAAATATGTACATGCAAATGAATATTTGGATCATTCTGTCAGATCCAGTTAGACACTGAAGAAGGACAAGTGATTTGTTCGAAACATGTCTGTTTCTCAATCAAATGTGAAAGAAGAGAACTAGTCTATGAATGACTAATTTAATTTACACAAAGTTGTACAAAGTTTATCACAGAGAGCTGAGTCCACAACTTTCATATTGATTACATCATTTCCATACAACAAATTCTAAGATATTCAACTCATATAGATCAATTGGTTTTCAAGACATAAATATGATAAATGCTACGTATTTTGACCTTTCAACTCTGATTTTTCTTCCTTAGACTACATTGTATATAGAGAACAAATACATTTATTATGACACAAATATCAATAAGTAATAATCCATATATGCATTTTAAAGCGACAAATGTTCATACGCTTTTTTTTTCCAGTTTTTGTTGGTCTTTGCTACAATCATTTGCAACCATTATGGCATGTGTCACTATCCAACCCGAGGCAACGATGAGATGTTCTGAACTATAAATATAGAATGACTTAAACACATTTCAAAGCATCAGTGTATGAGATATTAAATTACCATTTTGATCAGCTTGTGTTCTAGTGTATTATCATCAGATTACACTATTAAATCCTGATACAAACAAATTATTCCTGTGTACATGTATGTGAAAAATATATCAATATGACTGGTATTTTTGCTAGTTCTCACAAAGAGTCAACTTTACAATTTTCTATATGTAGCATGATACTTTTAAAGGACAACCCAATGTAAGGCCTGAAATAGGTAATTTTAAAACAACATTCAACACACTTCAATTAATAAGCACAAACATCAGCCATCGACAGTGTTTTTGTTAATGTTTAGAAACCTTGGAGAATATTTCATGTTTTCAGGAATCAAGAGGACAGTACAATATACATGATGTAGTTACTTTGGAACAGTATTAAGTTTCAGAGAAAAAGAAAGACAGCAAAGCTAAATAATTAAATCACAGTGTGATCAAGGTCTGTAGTAGATGAATTAAAACATTACAATTATTTCCACATTACACCGTATCATTCCAAAGTAACAATATTTTACCGTCCCTTAGGGAACTTTGGTATTAAATACGGGTGGGGGGGTGGGGGGGTGGGGGGGGGGGGGGCGGGAGTGGGGGGGGGGATATGGTTAAATTTACAGTTTCCGATACTACTACTAGTAGTTTTGAAAGGCAGCTCCAGTAAAAGGCTGTAAGTACTCAGATAAATATAATGTTTACATACTATGTACATCAGCCTTCATGAAAACACTAAATACACAATAAACAGAAACAAACAACCTAAATCCATCAATGTTTTTGATATTTGGTAACTGTGGTAACACATGGAGAAATACAGTCACAGTGACATTTGATGTTTCCTACACTACTGTACATTTGAAGGTCAGCCCCAGTAAAAGATAAAACACTAAAATACACAATAAATAGGAACAAACAATCACACTCCATCAATGTTTTTGATAATGTTTGGTAACCCTGAAAGTTCCTACCCTACATTTAACAACTATAATTTTGCAGGTCAGCTCCACTAAAACCACAAAACACTAAAGTACACAATAAACAAGAACAAACAATGACAATCACCATCAATATTTGGGAACCCCTGTTATGTTACAAGAGTAGAAATAAAGTCATATTTTACTTTCCCATATATATCTAATCATAATTTGGAGTATATATTATTACATTAGTATCCACCCAAGTTGATTGACACTGCCCCTGACCTATCAGTAACCAGTATTAGTATCCATCCAAGTTGACTGACACTGCCCCTGACCTATCAGTAACCAGTATTAGTATCCATCCAAGTTGACTGACACTGCCCCTGACCTATCAGTAACCAGTAACAAAACAAGTCTGTACATCAACACAGGAAAATATGGGGGTATGGGTATGATAACGGAACTTTGAGATGATTAGATCTTCTGGAAGTGATGGTTGATTAACAGTTGTGTAGACAAAGGAAATTGGAGGTGTGAGAGATTAGAAGCATGTCTGGAGTGAATACCCACAAGTTTGATGCACCATGGGTAATAATTATATACTTCCGTGCACTAGGAATACACAGCAGTCGGTAACAGTCATGACACAGGGACATTAAACAAATTTTACCTACTTTTAATTCTGCTACAATGAAAACACTGTTACAGGACATGAGAGTATTATATACATGTAGACTGGAACAAGGCTACTGATGAGATCAAACACACAATGTGCCAAGAATAACTGTATTGACATATATAACCAGGTGTAATGATCATCTACCAGTAAATCCAAATTTATACTTTATGTAACTGTGTCTTGTAATTCCATCTACTATTCTTGTTATTGCAGTTGTTTAGTGAAATGATAAGCAAAACAATATTTGCATACACTAATTTATTCATAATGATATAATAATATCAATTACTTATTACTATGCATGCTGTAAATGTAGGGATAACTTGTGAGTCTCTACAATTTAATCTCCAGCACCCATACACTTGGTACGTCAGAATTGATTTAGCAGAAACTGATTGGAGAAGACATTTTCTTTTGAAATTTTCAAATACAACATCAAAATGGATTAAATAATGGGGTAAATTCAATCATGAAATGATGGTACACTGCATTCAAGGTTTGTGATTGGGTAGCAGAATGAAATGACAAACAGCTGAGGTCAGCGACCTTTCTAAGGATTCACAACAGTACAACAATAGTACACACAGGATATGTATGATTGACAGTTTACAAAGAAAGCCTTGGCGACACTAGTCTCACATGTGGTTTTTCTATACATCAATATTATATATGAAATCAACCTTTTCATAGTACTTAGTTTTACACATGGTTTGGCAAATAAAATGATTTCAAAGATGAAACTGATATGATGCATCAACTGAATTTGATGGCATTCCTAAGATTTCTCTCTGGAGGGGGATGACTGATTCATTTCTTTTTATATTAAAGACATATGAACTAGTGCATATATATATTCCTAGCTAGCCAGGGTCACTGACATTGCAGTGTCCATGTCTGTCAAAAGTACTGAATACCTCAGGGAACAGTCATGGCGTATACTGACACAGACACACAACTGATGATCAGCATGTATAGGGATGTATTTTAGACAAGTTTGGCAAGAAATTATTTAGGTTTCAATTGTATATCTGTAAATGTATTAAAACATGATAACAATAATTACCAAATATGAGGATAATGCCAAGGATATCATAGGAAGATTTTTGATATTGTAATTGTATCTCTATTGTTACAGCTTCTCACATATTTGCATAAAAGAGATGATTACATCATGTATTTATGATGATTACCAAACTAATGAAACGATGATGAGATTGTTTTCACTGGCTCAGAGACTTGGCTATCTGACTAGACATACTCAGGCCAGACACTGAGATAGCCAAGACTCAGGGATATATCGTCACTTACCACCACTGATTGAGAAGTAATCCTTGACATCAGAAGTTGCCTTTTGCCAAGACATTACAACAATTGTACTGACAACCCTCTACAACTTATCATTGGAGGATGTTCAGGAAGTGTCCCCTCCTGAAGGCAAGTCTTTGACATTTACAGACTATAATGATGACTTATACATATTGCCGATCAGTGACCATGTGATCCTTGAATGGCCTTGATCTCTGTCATGACAACATCTTACAAATATTCCAATCATGAAATAACCAAACCTATAATATTACATTCCCACTACTGTGTTAATCAAACCCTCTGATTTATCTCACATTTGGAAACTTTTCATTTATCAAGGCTAAATCATTTCTAACAGTACAGTGAGTCTCATCTATGACTCTACACTTGAAAATATGAATCCCAAATATTATGAGGTTGTTACCTGATATCACCACTCCGCTCGTTCACATCATCGCCTGTGATATTTCAGCATAGTGACATGAGTTGTATAAAGGCAACATGAGTAGTACAGTCACTATGTGAAAATGGCATGAATGGTGATACATGTACAAACAAACAAACGCAAAGGTGATATCAGGTAATCATCAACTTATCATATACCTATCAGAAGTGATATTTCACATTAAACATCATGACGGGGTGATCTGACCATAGGTACATGTATATCATGATAAATAATCATCAAAATCATAGCCATATTTCTTAGTTTATCTGTGTCTTCCTATAACAAGATATTATTAATTCAACATGCATGTAATGAACACTGCTTATCAACTACATGTATTTGACTACTGGCCTTTTAGCATTTATGATTTACATTATATAGTTACTTTACACTGACCACAAGGCAACAAGTGAAATAGCATTATTAACAATAAGACCATTTTGATTTGTTTTAACAAATATAATTATTGTTCAATTTTTTAAATTATGTGATTACTTCTTCTAAGAGTGAATGAATAAATGAATGAAGGAATGAAGGAATGGATGGATGAATGAATAAAGGGATGGGTGGGTGGGTGGGTCACTGGAGGTCAACAATACACTTAAATCAATGACACATTTATTGATATAATAACAAACAACGATGTACAACAACTATTTCTCATTGTGATTTTGTTCAACAACAGTACAAGACAAAAGTGTATAACAATATCCTTAAAGTAATATATATCATAGTAGTCTAAGACTAGTATATCCTTATAATGTCATCAATTTGTAGGTGGTGGGATCTACATGTATAAATATATATGTACTTAGGCCTAAAAAAATTGTGTGGTTCTGATTACACTCAATTTTAGAATAAGTGGGTAGGTGGATTTTTTTTTAAATTCATGTGTGACTGCGAGTGTCTATTTTAGGTAGTTATAGTTTCTGTTGTTTCCATATGGTCTCTGTGTTATTGGTTTCTTCTCATCAAATGTACAGCCATTACAGATTGAAAAAACAGTTTTATATTGTCTTTTTAAGTTGATGTCAGTTTCTGCATCTACCATTTTTGTGAGACTTCACATTTTTATCATTTTTTTCTCGAATATGTAAAAGAAATTAAGGGTCGACAGTGAAAAACTAGGTGGGGGTCAAGTAACTGGAACTAAACGATTTTTTTAGGTCTTATGGAGTAGTAAGGGAATAGTCAACCAGTACTGGTAAGGAGGAAATCCCTTTACTGTCGTTCCCAGATAAAATAATGGTATGGTAACTATAGCAGGTTTATCAGATTTCCCCCTTTGTTTTACTGGGCTTCCCAGACCTTGCAAAGCACTGTGGAGTGCATTTGATAGAATTTAGATACTGTATTCCAACTATGGACAACAGAAGGAATATATTATGATTTTATGACATTGTGTTAGTCTGTACGTACCTTAAAATTTAAACTCTGAAACATTTTGTATTCATATAATTGACACACATATAGATATACACATACATACATACATACACACACACACACACACACACACACACACACACACACACACACACATATATATCAGATACTGGTTCCCTTTTTTCTCTTTTTCACTCATTTGCTTCTTGTGAAATGTGTACAACACAATGTAAACTACTGTTCAATAATGATCTGATCTTAAATTGAAAAGGATAATGGAAGCTCTTTCAATAATTTGTAAGTATACATTATGTACATGTACATGTATGTAATAATTCAGTATATGTAATTCTAGAACTATAAATTGATTGAGTGAGTTTCATGATACAGAACAGAACAAAATAATTTATTCAATATTAAAGATAGCCAGGGCAGGGAAGTAAACCTAAAAAAACCTGGAGATTATCGATGACTAAAATTGCAATCTGATCTCACTGTAATATAATCCTATCCTATCAATTACATATCTAGAACACAGCAAAAAAGTATTAAACACTCACTAAAGACTGTATTAAAATGGCAAGAACAGATGACTTTTGTGAATGATATTTTACCATTGTTTCAGTTTTAATGTTCCTCTTAGCATGACAAAGTCGACATACATGCTGTGAATATCTCTATTGCTTCATCGTTTTCCATGGGCCAATTTTGTTTGACATGAATCAACATGTTAATTTACAATTCTAAAGATAGACACAATGATAATTTGCGAATAAAAATATTAGATCATTTTACAACATACAATATCAGGTTTCATTATTGTACAACGACTTATTTCAGTAGGAAGTGACAAGTGATGTGTGATCCTTTGAATCCTTGAAAAATTGCTCACTTTTCGTAAACAAAAAATCTGGCGTTGTTGACAAAACATCAGGGCAGTGAACTTTGTGTCACCACTGAACAGAACACTGATTGATATAGTCTGTCTGGAGAAAAAGTCAACCAGGTGTAAACATTTTTAACATCAATATGGGTACGTGGAATTAAAAATTAAAAAGTATTCTTAAAAAGTGAGCACTTTCGTTCTTCTTTTTTTAGGGTGCGATGATATCTTGTACAAACTACCCTACGCTAGCATTTCGTAACACAGGAACCGATGGTTTGCGCAATCCGACGAGTCTACGAAAACGTTAGGACAATGGAAGTCCTGTCTGTTGATGTAGGGTTTTCTTAAAGCCCCTTGTTTAAAAAAACTACGCAAACAAGCATACGAGTGTGTTTTAACATTAGGATGAATGCAAAGCTTCCACTGACAGACTTTCAGTTTCAAAGTGGATGACAGCTAGCTCCAGAACGCTTTTCACGTCCATGGCACTGCGTACACACAGCACAATTAAATGCATCTGAATCAGATCCGCCAAGTCCCCTACGACTGAACATCTGTGTGTAACTGTACTTCGAAGCATCATTTTTCAATAAAAATTACATGTCGCTGAAAATAGTAAACATAAATGCATGTGGCAAAGTCTTGTGTAATTTTACGAAGGGTTATGATATGTTTCGATGAAAACTTACCCCAACACGGCACAGTAGCAGCACTGCAGCTCCGCCATATTGAGAATGGCATTCTGGGAGATTTCATTCCAGACATGCCTTCATTTGCATAATTTACACAACATGGCCACTTCCAGAAACACACGTGATTGTGAAGGTAAGGACATTTCTGTTTCAAACGACAAATACCAGTCAAGTTGGTCTGTAAGCACAAACGTAGTAATGTTGTCGGTTTTTTAGAACTGTTACAGTTATAGTATTTCGTCACTTATCACATAACACAGAACAATGATCACTGCATCATACATGCACCGTACCCAAATTACACAGTGACTGTATGATACACACATGCATGTTGACACAATACAAAATATCTATTAAAATGAAGAAAAAATAGTTTTACTTATATATTTATAACATTAGCCTATTTAATTGTAGTGTTCTTTAATATCTCTTAATTACACTTATGCACCCAAATAGAATTGTCAAAGTTCTATATCATATGGTTGTAAAATAAAGTAGTTGTGATATACAATAACTACATTGAGTGCAGTGTATCATCACGTACACACAAGGTAAATTAATCTTGGAAGTTTACATACTGCAATGAACTCATTTGGATACTTAAAATACATATACTGCAGTAAAGTGTTCACTATACTGGATCTAGTCCTATGGTTACTGACTGATTCCTGAACTTGATGCAAGGGTTATAATAATCATACTTACATGATTAAGTTAATCACCAATCAATCAATCAATCAATCAATCTTTATTCTGATACACACACTACCAGAGAGTGTGGCATGGTACAAATTTTGAAAAAACAAAATGAAAGATAGAAGGTTCATAATTGATATAAAGTATACAATTAACTTGGTGTGTCATTGGAGGGTGCACATATCATGGTATACATCTAGATGTGCACCGTGTGCAAGCAGGACTTATATCATGGGTGTTGGTTCATGTAAACATCACCTTGGCTGGCTATAACAGAAAGTACATGTATGTTCAGAGTTTGTAAGAAGAAAGTAAACTGTGAATACTGTATCAGGAGCTGTAACAAAAGAATGTTCAGATGTCAATAATTATTTACTATCGTGGATTTAAAGTTAAAGTCTGAGGTAAAGTTAACACTATTCAGAGGATTTAAATATTGTCAGTGATATTTTGATTCCACTCTCACAATTTTTTGATTTGTTACAAACCAGTCATGTACTTATTGGAACTTTAAACATATTTAAAATTTAGTCCAACTCCTAGGCAACTCTGAAATGTTTAAACTTTGAAAATTTAGTTCACTGGTCATCTATGACTTAATATGGAGTCTGAGATATAGTGTACTTTCTAATAAAAGATAAAATTAGTTGTTGTCAGTCAAAATGATTAAAACTGTGTTTTATTGTGAGTCCACTAAATGATAATTATAGTGATAGGAGAACATCAAATTTTGGTGGGATTTACTAGAAATTGATGTGCATCACTGCATCAATGGTGTGTCCAACTGGCTTAGAGGCACAGTGGTATATATTGGAGAATGAAGTCATTATAACAAAGTAAATATATCTAATTGTGTACAACTGTTAGAGCTGCTCCAGATGAATAAAAAAGTCAACGTACCATAAATTTGAACTTTACTTGCCATATAAATCTTATTGACAGAATGGCACAAAAGTGATGTGTTGGTAAATGTTGATAGATCTGATTATTGCAAAGATATAAATATAATATGTAAATTGTATGTGTTCATCAGATGTTTTACAATCTCATAGTACTAAAGCTTATGTAAAATGAAGTTTATGACTTAATATTACATTGTAATACCTTCAGATGATGAAATGCCAGAATTAGAAGATGGAATGTTTGATGATGAAATTGATGAAGATGCTTGGGAAGATGAGGATGAAGCAGTGACTTTCACACAGCAACCAATCAAATGTTTGTTTTGTAATGATGTGTTCACTTCATTTGATAATACATTCCAACACTGTGCAGAGAGACATCAATTTGATATAAAAAATATTCAACAAAAATATGGTAAGATTTGAAAGTGTATTGATTAATACTTCTGATTGATTTCAACGAAAGCAATGGCACTCAAATGTATGACATAAAATTATTTGTCAGCATTTTATGTTGTATACCATGTAACATCACATTCTTATCAATATATTTCCATAACTGTCATCAACTTATCTCAAAAGCAATGTGAGTTTGACCCCCCCCCCCTCCCCCGCCGTTTATGACAGTTGTTCATGATTTTACACAGACTGTGACTCTAAACTCTTTCATGTTTGAACAAAATGCTACAGATATACACAGTCTATTGAAATACAGGGCTTGAATTAAGTTTAAGGCTAGGTAGTCTGATTTAGCCAAGTGAACTCTCTCAGCTACAATTTTCTATTGATTTCCATTGGTCCAACAGATTACCACCTTTTAAGTAATTGATGTGTTCTGTACTTCTGCTAATTTCGAACCCTTAAATATACATTTACAATAACACGGTACTGGTCAATTGATGTTGTCATGCCAATCACCCATAACCCTCATAACAGAAGGACATGTGTGTATAATTATGATTTCATATTGTCTATCAACAAAAGGAATAAATACCTTTACATATCCACATGTTTGTGTTGTATAGGCCAAAATTAAAAAGTGTTTCTGATCTGAGTGCGCACATCACTTAAATACCCTCGGGCAATTCTGTTTACCCAATACTTCATGTGTTTGTTCAGTCTGCAGATCCAGGGGAAACACAAAAATAACCCTGACTTCAGTAAAGACAACTGCAGAGCCAATCATGAACAAGCAAATGACATCTGCCCCACATACACACTTGCTCTAAAGTACTAAATAAAAAGAACAGTAACTGCCATAAATAGTAGATTTAGTGACTGGTTTGTTGAGAACATTTTGCATCACCACACCACTTTAGGCAAAATGTCCTGACCAAAAACAACTCTTTCTTTTTTTGGCCTAATTTCTTTTTTTTTCTCCTTCAACAGCTTTAGATTGTTTTGGTTACATCAAGATGGTTAATTTTATCAGAGCAAATGTGAGTAATTCATACATATATGATGTTTATTTGGAATATACTACGTTCACACAAACTATAGTGATTGCAAAGTTCAAATGATTAAAGTGATAGTCTGGTTTATGTCATGGTGAAGTCTGTCGAAAATTTGATGTTAAACCTAGTACCCTGTTTACTATCCTAAAGAAGAAAGCTGACGTTCTGAAGAACACAACAAAATTGAGCCGAGTTGTAAGCCTTTCATTTCTCCACCGTGTTAAGAACACCCGATGTATGTCATGTTGAATAGCGCCCCCAGTGTCAGTACGGTTATAACAAAATACAGCTATAACAAACTCAATTCTCTAGTCTCAAGCTATTCGTACTAATGAGGTTTAACTGTATATACATACATCAATGGTTTCTATTGAAACTTATCTGTTATCATGTTTTGTTAATACAAGATAAAGTGGTGATGTACAGCCTATATGATGCCATCAATGGTGATAGGTCAATTTCTGTGCTACAAAAAAATTTGTTTGTGTCACAATGAGGGCAGTTTTATTAACATTTCAGTAAATCATACTTATTCCTAAGTTAAAGTTCTTTCTTTGAGATAAACATTTTTGTAAGAAAAGGAAAGCAAATATTTATTGTACTGAGTACTTGAGATAAAAAACAAAAAAGAAATTTCTAATGGATACTGTATCTTCTGAATGGTTTGGTTTTGGGGTAGATTAGGTAGATTGACTTGTAAGTAAAGTGTGCCACAAAATGAAAAGACACAAACAAACAACACTACAATACATTGTACCTAACAAATTTGATCATTATTCCTTCATTACCTGCCATCAGAGGGCGCTGTTGATTGTACAGCACAATGCTCAAGTCATATTGGCAAACATAAATTCTGGATATAATGATATCTTTGTCCTTTTCAGAATTCTCCCAGTACTTTATTTGATAGCTGTAATCCTTCTGACAAAGTACCATGGGATAGTGATACGTTTATGAAGCCAGTTGTTGAGAATGATTCCTTACTACAGTTTGGTAAGTATAGCCATGGAAATTGCAAAGTTTAAATATCCAGTACTACTTGAATAGTTTTATGCTGCACAGTTACTGTATAAGGAAGATGTTTTCTGTTCAGCAAAATTTCTATATCAATTAGAACAATTTTTCGGACGATATGTAAAGGAACACTGGTCGCTGGTTGAAATACCAACTACCGGTACTAATTTTGTATATATATGCTGCACTAGCTTTTGGTGGAATTGTACATAATCGTAATTTAACGGAATATATTTAAGAATTGAACCAGTGTATTTTATCAATAAACTAATTAGAATTAGCACCATGAATGTTTTGTGTTAAATATATAGTTTAAAAAATTAGCGAATGTGTGACGTAAACTCTGTGATAAGGCAGAAGTGGCCGCCATTGAAGGCAGCTGTGTATATCACCTATGCGTAGGAGTTTTGGGTAAGCCCTTGACCTAAAGTTTGAATAGACACGTAGAAGAATCAATGTATTTAATAGTGTCTCTAAAGATTATCTGTAAGTTAGAAATGTGACTCACACAAAGTCAAAAATAGTTCTGCAAATGATTATACTTTACTTTCTTTCTGCAATCAGCCGTACAATGCAGTGTAGCTCAATGGTTTCAGTCAGACTTCAACCAATATTTTGTGTTTGTATTTTATGTTTTCAGACATTGAATCTTTAGCTGAGGAATCTGACATGCCATCTGAATCTAACAATCCTATCAACTTACAAAGTACACTTAATTCTAGTGGTGATCATGAAACAAAACAACTCATGCGAAAGGTCCAACAACTAGAACAACGAGCCATGAATGCAGAGGGTGCATTAGTAAGGGCTATCCAGGATTTTAATATTGCAAAGTAAGTTGACTTGTTTAGTAAATACATGTACTTTCACAGTTTTTAGCTCCCCGTATGGGAGGTAATGTTGTTGCAATGTATGTATGTATGTATGTATGTATGTCTGTCTGTCTGTCTATCTATCTAATAAATACTTTCATAGTTTTTGACCAAATGGTGCAGCTACATATAATTAGAACAAGAATCAGAATTGGAATCACTTTATATCTGATTTTTTAAATGTAAAAATATGATTAATTAAAAGTGAAAATTTGAGTAAATTAATTGTATGACTTGTGAAAATGATTAGGCCTGAATTCATGAATTCACTTGAACAGTTGACGTCCCTCTGAACAACTTTCTTCAAATGTAGGTTCAAATAAGCTAGCTGATCTCAATCACACACTCTCCATACTGTATCTGATATGATGTACTGATAAATCATGATGTCATCATTTGTTGTGTTCAGATCTTTTGCACAGAACTTTGTGATGTCATCAGAAGTGAGTGTATCAGGTGACCAAACTCTTCATACAGTTCAACTATCAGCAGATGAAGACGAGGCCTATTTTGACTCTTATGGTCACTATGGTATCCATGAAGAAATGTTAAAGGACAGAGTTAGGACAGAAAGTTACAGAGATTTCATTTACAAAAATAGTCATATTTTCAAAGATAAGGTAAATAAAAATGGCATTGTTTTCTTCCAAAAATTGACATCACACATTCATTTCTAATCTGAATACTTGAGAAAACAATTTATTGTAATATTTTTGAATTTTTTGTGTTCTTTATGTTGTACTATATCAGATATTTGAAGCTGACTAAGCTACATGTTGGCTTGATTGCAATCACATATCATTACTGTTCTGTGGTTGTAATTGTTGTCATGGATACAAGTTTGTTGATTTCATGTGTGTATGCTTATTCTGTGGTTGTAAATCATTGTCACCATTGATACAAGTTTGTTGATTGCATGTCTATATTAGTTGCTTATTGTGTGGTTGTCATTGTTACCATGGATACAAGTCTGTTGATTTCACGTTCATATCTTTTGTTTATTTCATAGGTTGTACTTGATCTTGGTTGTGGTACAGGAATATTATCTATGTTTGCTGCCAAGGCTGGTGCTAGTCATGTGATAGCTGTAGACCAATCAGAAATCATTTACCAAGCAATGGACATAGTCAGGTAAATTTTAATGACTAGCTCAACAAAATAGTTAAAAAGTACTGATACTTGAGTTAGGTACAAACATGCTGGGTAGTCATAAAATGTGGCAAGTCATGTTTTTACGTAGAGAAAGTTCAGTGCTTCTGAAATCTCAACACAAGAAAACAATGTTTATTTTTGTATTGCACTTTCATACAATTGAAATATTGCTCAAAACACTGTATACTAGACCAACGGTATACTTGTACAATTGTGCACATTTCTTAAACTCCCATGGAAGCGCTCTTCCTCTGTAACATGCATGTTTCCTTTACAGAGAAAATGGACTTGACAAACAAATTACGTTACTGAAGGGTAGGATAGAAGACTTAAAACTTCCAGTAGAAAAGGTAGGAGCATTTGAATTATTTGTTTTGGAGAGGAGTTTCGGAATCTTCAGTGAGACTGTGTTTAAAACATCAAATGTCGTCATTTTGAGAACAGTGTAAATTTGAAATGTGTACGAATCTAAGGTCATATTCAGTTGTTTTTCTAAGACAATTTTCTAAGAGTTTGTAAGGTGTAAGGTATGCCATGACAAGGCGCCCTCACACACTCACTGGTCAACCCCTCTCACTGAGAGGAGGTAGGTTGATGGATGTGGAGTGACATGGCATATCTTACAGTCAACTAAGAGTCAAGAGTTTGCATGAATTATTCATCTGTATGTTCATATGTCTTCAATTGTAAAAAAAGTTAAACCCCAATGCTTGAATCCCACAGTCTGGGATGACTACTATTGTATCAGTGAAACCATTGGATCATTCTTTGGTTTGAAACCAACTACTTCCATGGCCAATCCAGAATACCTTATCTTTATCACACCAACATTTTAATCCATTATCCACTATTGGCCTTGAGAGTTGACATTGATTTATGTCATAACAAAAAATGTTTATGTATTTATTAATTTGATTGTTTGTTTACTTATTTGTTTATGTATGTATGTATGTATGTATGTATGTATGTATGTATGTATGTGTGTATTTATTTATTTATTTATTTATTTATTTATTTATTTATTTATTTATTTATGTATTTATGTATTTATTTATGTATTTATTAACTTATTTGTTTGTTTGTTTGTTTGTTCACTTATTTGTTTATGTAGTTATTTATTTATCTATTTAATTATTTATTGCTTACTTATTGTTTGTTTGTTTGTTTAACTCAGACTCCAGGCCCATAAGAATGGGGGAAATCTAAATATGCAAATGTTGAATCTAAATATGCAAATGTTGAAACTGTTACAGACCAAAGTTACAAATGGATCAGAATTATAAAAAGCTAAGATTTGTATTTTGTAATCTACATATTTGTGTCATTATAGGTGGACATAATTATATCAGAATGGATGGGATATTTTCTATTATTTGAATCAATGTTAGATTCTGTTCTCTATGCTAGAGATCAATTCCTTGCACCTCAAGGCACAGGTAAATATTCAAATTAATTTAGTCTACGAAAACAGTTACTTAAAGTGGCCAATATGGATTAGGATTAGGTACTTCTTTGGATTCATTTTTAATTTATAAATCAATTTTATCATGGCTTTAGTACTCAAAAAATCAATGTGAAACAATGTGTACCAAGTCCTTGTTTGTAACTCAATAAATTGCATAAAAAATACTAAAAGTTTGTCATTGTACATACAATGACAACCATATTCACTGTATTAATCTTTTACAATTTATTGAGTTACAAAGAAGGACTTAGTCTATGTTGTTTCACATTGATTTTCAAGTAGGAAGCCATGATAAGATTGTTTTTATAGAAATAAAAAAAATACCCAATCCTCATCCATATGACCTTTTTAAGTAGAGGTATTGACAGCATGATATTTATGTCAATAAGTCATTAACCCATTAAAGCCTGACACCCTATATTAAGGGTGTAACTACAAAGTTACTGAAACCAAGTCATTAAAGTCTGACACCCTATAATAAGGGTGTAACTACAAAGTTACTGAAACCAAGTCATTAAAGTCTGACACCCTATATTAAGGGTGTAACTACAAAGTTACTGAAACCAAGTCATTAACCTATTAAAGTCTGACACCCTATATTAAGGGTGTAACTACAAAGTTACTGAAACCAAGTCATTAACCTATTAAAGTCTGACATCCTATACTAAGGGTGTAACTACAAAGTTACTGAAACCAAGTCATTAACCCATTAAAGCCTGACACCCTATATTAAGGGTGTAACTACAAAGTTACTGAAACCAAGTCATTAAAGCCTGACACCCTATATTAAGGGTGTAACTACAAAGTTACTGAAACCAAGTCATTAACCCATTAAAGCCTGACACCCTATATTATGGTTGTAACTACAAAGTTATTGAAACCAAGTCATTAATATTAAATGGTTCCATGTAGAAGTTTTACAGACTTTGAAGAATAGTTTTCAAGATGTTCAACTAGGGGATGTGAGTTGACCTTTAACCTTGTCTGACAGTGTATCCTGACAGGTGTGACATAAGTGTGGTTGCCATTGGTGACAGGGAAAGCTACAATGGTAGAATTGCATTCTGGGAAGATGTATATGGATTTAAGATGGGCTGTATGAAGACCTGTGTTCTACAGGAGAGTCGGGTAGAATCTGTCAACCCAGACACTGTTATGTCAACACCCAGTCAAATCAAGGTAAGACCTAGCTGTGTTCTACAGGAGAGTCAGGTAGAATATATCAACCCAGACACTGTTATGTCAACACCCAGTCAAATCAAGGTAAGACCTAGCTGTGTTCTACAGGAGAGTCAGGTAGAATATATCAACCCAGACACTGTTATGACAACACCAAGTCAAATCAAGGTAAGACCTAGCTGTGTTCCACAGGAGAGTCGGATAGAATCTGTCAACCCAGACACTGTTATGTCAACACCAAGTCAAATCAAGGTAAGACCTAGCTGTGTTCTACAGGAGAGTCAGGTAGAATATATCAACCCAGACACTGTTATGACAACACCAAGTCAAATCAAGGTAAGACCTAGCTGTGTTCTACTGGAGAGTCGGGTAGAATCTGTCAACCCAGACACTGTTATGACAACACCAAGTCAAATCAAGGTAAGACCTAGCTGTGTTCTACAGGAGAGTCAGGTAGAATCTGTCAACCCAGACACTGTTATGTCAACACCAAGTCAAATCAAGGTAAGACCTAGCTGTGTTCTACAGGAGAGTCAGGTAGAATCTGTCAACCCAGACACTGTTATGTCAACACCAAGTCAAATCAAGGTAAGACCTAGCTGTGTTCTACAGGAGAGTCAGGTAGAATCTGTCAACCCAGACACTGTTATGTCAACACCAAGTCAAATCAAGGTAAGACCTAGCTGTGTTCTACAGGAGAGTCGGATAGAATCTGTCAACCCAGACACTGTTATGTCAACACCAAGTCAAATCAAGGTAAGACCTAGCTGTGTTCTACAGGAGAGTCAGGTAGAATCTGTCAACCCAGACACTGTTATGTCAACACCAAGTCAAATCAAGGTAAGACCTAGCTGTGTTCTACAGGAGAGTCAGGTAGAATCTGTCAACCCAGACACTGTTATGTCAACACCAAGTCAAATCAAGGTAAGACCTAGCTGTGTTCTACAGGAGAGTCAGGTAGAATCTGTCAACCCAGACACTGTTATGACAACACCAAGTCAAATCAAGGTAAGACCTAGCTGTGTTCTACAGGAGAGTCAGGTAGAATCTGTCAACCCAGACACTGTTATGTCAACACCAAGTCAAATCAAGGTAAGACCTAGCTGTGTTCTACAGGAGAGTCAGGTAGAATCTGTCAACCCAGACACTGTTATGTCAACACCAAGTCAAATCAAGGTAAGACCTAGCTGTGTTCTACAGGAGAGTCGTGTAGAATCTGTCAACCCAGACACTGTTATGTCAACACCAAGTCAAATCAAGGTAAGACCTAGCTGTGTTCTACAGGAGAGTCAGGTAGAATCTGTCAACCCAGACACTGTTATGTCAACACTTAGTCAAATCAAGGTAAGACCTAGCTGTGTTCTACAGGAGAGTCAGGTAGAATCTGTCAACCCAGACACTGTTATGTCAACACTTAGTCAAATCAAGGTTAGACCTAGCTGTGTTCTACAGGAGAGTCGGGTAGAATCTGTCAACCCAGACACTGTTATGTCAACACTTAGTGAAATCAAGGTTAGACCTAGCTGTGTTCTACAGGAGAGTCAGGTAGAATCTGTCAACCCAGACACTGTTATGTCAACACTTAGTCAAATCAAGGTAAGACCTAGCTGTGTTCTACAGGAGAGTCGGATAGAATCTGTCAACCCAGACACTGTTATGTCAACACCAAGTCAAATCAAGGTAAGACCTAGCTGTGTTCTACAGGAGAGTCAGGTAGAATCTGTCAACCCAGACACTGTTATGTCAACACCAAGTCAAATCAAGGTTAGACCTAGCTGTGTTCTACAGGAGAGTTGGGTAGAATCTGTCAACCCAGACACTGTTATGTCAACACCAAGTCAAATCAAGGTTAGACCTAGCTGTGTTCTACAGGAGAGTCGGGTAGAATCTGTCAACCCAGACACTGTTATGTCAACACCAAGTCAAATCAAGGTTAGACCTAGCTGTGTTCTACAGGAGAGTCAAGTAGAATCTGTCAACCCAGACACTGTTATGTCAACACCAAGTCAAATCAAGGTAAGACCTAGCTGTGTTCTACAGGAGAGTCAAGTAGAATCTGTCAACCCAGACACTGTTATGTCAACACCAAGTCAAATCAAGGTTAGACCTAGCTGTGTTCTACAGGAGAGTCGGATAGAATCTGTCAACCCAGACACTGTTATGTCAACACCAAGTCAAATCAAGGTAAGACCTAGTTGTGTTCTACAGGAGAGTCAGGTAGAATCTGTCAACCCAGACACTGTTATGTCAACACCAAGTCAAATCAAGGTAAGACCTAGCTGTGTTCTACAGGAGAGTCAGGTAGAATCTGTCAACCCAGACACTGTTATGTCAACACTTAGTCAAATCAAGGTAAGACCTAGTTGTGTTCTACAGGAGAGTTGGGTAGAATCTGTCAACCCAGACACTGTTATGTCAACACTTAGTCAAATCAAGGTAAGACCTAGCTGTGTTCTACAGGAGAGTCAGGTAGAATCTGTCAACCCAGACACTGTTATGTCAACACCAAGTCAAATCAAGGTAAGACCTAGCTGTGTTCTACAGGAGAGTCGGATAGAATCTGTCAACCCAGACACTGTTATGTCAACACCAAGTCAAATCAAGGTAAGACCTAGCTGTGTTCTACAGGAGAGTCAAGTAGAATCTGTCAACCCAGACACTGTTATGTCAACACCAAGTCAAATCAAGGTTAGACCTAGCTGTGTTCTACAGGAGAGTCAGGTAGAATCTGTCAACCCAGACACTGTTATGTCAACACCAAGTCAAATCAAGGTAAGACCTAGCTGTGTTCTACAGGAGAGTCAGGTAGAATCTGTCAACCCAGACACTGTTATGTCAACACCAAGTCAAATCAAGGTAAGACCTAGCTGTGTTCTACAGGAGAGTCAGGTAGAATCTGTCAACCCAGACACTGTTATGTCAACACCCAGTCAAATCAAGGTAAGACCTAGCTGTGTTCTACAGGAGAGTCAGGTAGAATCTGTCAATTAACCCAGACACTGTTATGTCAACACCCAGTCAAATCAAGGTAAGACCTAGCTGTGTTCTACAGGAGAGTCAGGTAGAATCTGTCAACCCAGACACTGTTATGTCAACACTTAGTGAAATCAAGGTAAGACCTAGTTGTGTTCTACAGGAGAGTCAGGTAGAATCTGTCAACCCAGACACTGTTATGTCAACACTTAGTGAAATCAAGGTAAGACCTAGCTGTGTTCTACAGGAGAGTCGGATAGAATCTGTCAACCCAGACACTGTTATGTCAATACCTAGTCAAATCAAGGTAAGACCTAGCTGTGTTCTACAGGAGAGTCAGGTAGAATCTGTCAACCCAGACACTGTTATGACAACACCAAGTCAAATCAAGGTAAGACCTAGCTGTGTTCTACAGGAGAGTCGGATAGAATCTGTCAACCCAGACACTGTTATGTCAACACCAAGTCAAATCAAGGTAAGACCTAGCTGTGTTCTACAGGAGAGTCGGATAGAATCTGTCAACCCAGACACTGTTATGTCAACACCAAGTCAAATCAAGGTAAGACCTAGCTGTGTTCTACAGGAGAGTCGGATAGAATCTGTCAACCCAGACACTGTTATGTCAACACTTAGTCAAATCAAGGTAAGACCTAGCTGTGTTCTACAGGAGAGTCGGATAGAATCTGTCAACCCAGACACTGTTATGTCAATACCTAGTCAAATCAAGGTAAGACCTAGCTGTGTTCTACAGGAGAGTCAGGTAGAATCTGTCAACCCAGACACTGTTATGACAACACCAAGTCAAATCAAGGTAAGACCTAGCTGTGTTCTACAGGAGAGTCAGGTAGAATCTGTCAACCCAGACACTGTTATGTCAACACCTAGTCAAATCAAGGTAAGACCTAGCTGTGTTCTACAGGAGAGTCAGGTAGAATCTGTCAACCCAGACACTGTTATGTCAACACCAAGTCAAATCAAGGTAAGACCTAGCTGTGTTCTACAGGAGAGTCAGGTAGAATATATCAACCCAGACACTGTTATGACAACACCAAGTCAAATCAAGGTAAGACCTAGCTGTGTTCTACAGGAGAGTCAGGTAGAATCTGTCAATTAACCCATACACTGTTAATGATTTTTATGCAATTTAAGTTTTAGGAATATTTATAACCACACATATAGACTAGTCAATACTTTTTTTTCACTTTTCCAGGAGATTGATGTCTGTACAACCAGTGTCAAAGATCTGGATTTTAATTCAGAATTTTCGTTGGAAATAACAAGAGATGACCTTTGCACTGTAAGTAATAGTTTTGAATAGTAATATTTCAAAGTGCTACACAACTGATCAAACAATACTTTACCATGTAACATGATTGCAGGATCTGGAGATGAGAACGTAAAAGGGGTGCAAGCTGAATTTATACATTCTTCACTTAAATATGCATTTGAAAAGGTGCCTGTAGTGTTCTACTGACTCACTCCTATTGCTATCACCAAAACTCAAGTTTGATATTCAGGCATTATATTGATTTGATGGCATAACTAAGACATACTACTAAGACTGTCAAGAAAACACATCAGCTATGCCAACAACCTCAAGATAATTATTATATTATAGAAGGCATCAACATTAGCATTAACGAATATACTTTTATTTCACACTTTCTATGTGAGACATCATCTTTATAATACCATTTCAGTTCATGTCTATCTCTTTAATTCTTTTCAGGCCCTATGTGGTTATTTTGATATTTTCTTTGAAAGGAATTGCAGTACTAAAGTGAGTAAAGTATACAAAATAATTATATGTATTGTTTACTGAAATTGTACACATATTTTCCAATAAGATTGTCTTCTTTTTGAGTGTGTCTGTGTCTGTGTCTGTGTCTGTGTCTGTGTCTGTGTCTGTGCCTGTGTCTGTGTATGTCTGTTAACTTGAAAGGAATAATGAAACATACATTCAGTCCTATTTTCTCCTTATCCATCCATGAAATATATATTGTCAAATGAATATTAATTTACCCAGATATTAGGTGAAGAGGTGAAAATGTAAATGAGTTAACTAGTCCTATTTTGTCCTTATCCATCCATGAAATATATATTGTCAAATGAATATTAATTTACCCAGATATTAGGTGAAGAGGTGAAAATGTAAATGAGTTAACTAGTCCTATTTTGTCCTTATCCATCCATGAAATATATATTGTCAAATGAATATTAATTTACCCAGATATTAGGTGAAGAGGTGAAAATGTAAATGAGTTAACTTGTCTGCATGTTTGCAGATGTGGCGTGGGAACCTGGAAGGGACTGTCAGACATACAGTCTGTCTGTCTGTCTGTGCTTATGTGTATGTATACAATAATTATATGAATGTGTATGTGTGCATACATGTGTGTGTGTGTGTGTGTGTGTGTGTGTGTGTGTGTGTGTGTGTGTGTGTGTGTGTGTGTGTGACAAATTGCAAACATGTAAAACTAAACAAATAAATGATATAATAATGACAACCACATCTACATAATTTATCAATTTTCTCTTGTCAGGTCTCCTTCTCTACAGCCCCTGCCTGTGAACAAACACACTGGAAACAGACTGTATTCATGTTAGAAAGACCAATTCCACTTAAAAAAGGTAATAATTTTCATGATATTCGTTTTGCAGTATTTAATTGAAACATGAAATCAAGGTCAAAATGAAGGTAATTATCAACAGCACCCTCTCGTGGCCAGAACTGTGTATCAGTCTGACAACCTTCTGCACTATCAATCCATCTGTATATTCTGAACATACAAATCCATGTCACATTTAATAAAATTGAAAGCATTTTCATATGCTTATCTTAACCATAGACTTTCCATGCAAAAAAACTCCCTAGGCCAAGGACTTTTCATGCAAAAGACTCTCTAGGCCAAGAACTTTTCACGTAAAAGACTCCCTAAGCCAAGGAGATTTTCCACTACAAAGTAGGATCTTACCTACTCTACAAATATCAATTTTAACTTGAAAGGAATAATAAAACATACAATCAATCCTATTTTTTGCTGTATCCCACATTACATGTATAAAGTCAAATGAATCATTTACTCAGATGTGAGGTGAAGAGGTGAAAATTTGACTTATGTAAATGAGTTAACTTGTCTGTATATATGCAGACATGGCATGAGAACCTGGAAGGCACTGTGTGCATAAATTAGTGGTCATGATAGTATGTAATTCAGGTCTACATTTATACAGTATGTGTAAACAATCTGATTTTGATAAACGCTAGTGGTTAGCTGAATTGCTTGGATTCTGTTTTCAAAAATAAGATGTGTAGGAAATCTTCTTTATGACTATGTCTTGGCAGATGAGTGATTTCAAACTAGCCCAAAAGACATTTTTTTCACAACAAAAGTTGATGGAAGTCACTTGAGAGAGAGAGCTCTGCAGATGATTTAAAATATTGATTTGAAAAAATGAAAAGTAATGCTAATATCTCCCATGAGACATACCGGTATACAGCTAATATGATGTAGGCTTGGTGTTTCACTCATGTGACATGACATTTATTACACACCCTCAGACAACTTCTAATGCAAAAGAAACAATAACATAGGTGTCATACACAGTGGGAAACTGGGGATGTAGAAGTAGTCCTGAAGGTGAAATGTTGATTATCAGCTAGAAAAAATAAACAATTGCAGCCGTTAAAATCATCAAGTTCATGTGTATATGATAGAAGCCAGTTTTTACTGCACTCTGAAAGAACAGCAATGGCTATCAGTGGTCGATGTGATTAAGCAAAGGATCCTACTGTGTTTATTGTGTCTCTGTTATTGTTAGTCTAGAGTTGAAGTATGTCTATCTTTGTGTCAAAAATGTAATGTCCCATGAGTGAAACACCAAGCCTACATCATTTAGCTATAAAAGTGGTTTTTACCCTTGCTGCTAAGTATAACACAATAATAAGATCTTTTTTCTCTTTTTTTAGGTGACATTTTGAAAGGAAGTTTATCATGTAAGAAGAACATCAAAGACCATAGATCATTACTTGTAACCTTGACTTTGAATGGACTAACACAGAAATATTTAGTTCAATGAATTAAATTTTGATGCACTTCAAGATATTTTCGTATAATTTTATCTTATCCAGAAATTACATAAAATATAATCATGTTATTTGTGTCAAAACTGAGAAGTGATAAGACCCCCTAGGTCACTCATATTTTCCTCACCTGGAAATACTGGGGAATAATATCTGGTTATCCAGTTTTAAACAATGTATTGTGATTATTATATAAAATAAATGTCTTAAGATTCAGAATTATTTTGTAACTGAATTTGTGTGTGTGTGTGTGTGTGTGTGTGTGTGTGTGTGTCTTCAGTCAGAATTTTGTAACTGAATTTGTGTGTGTGTCCAGATTCAGAATTATTTTGTAACTGAATTTGTGTCTGTGTCTGTGTGTCTGTCTCTGTCTCTGTCTCTGTCTCTGTGTCTGTGTCTGTGTCTGTCTGAGTGATGAGATTCAGGAACACTTCCTTTGTATTTAATATTGAACGTGGAATATGAAGATGTTCACTATTGAAAACTTAAAATTCACAAGTTTATACATGACTTTATGTATAATATAAGTTTATATATTATACATGTTATATATCAGTCTGTGAGATTATGATGTACATGTCACTCATTATGGGGGAATGACATTAAAACTGCATGCACAAGCTGCAACTGGAATGTTCATTGAAACTTTTATTTAAAATGATGTAATGTTGTGTAGCAGCTAGTACACATCCATAGTAAACAGTAGTAAACACAGTTGTGTAGCAGTACACATACATAGTAAACAGTAGTAAACACAATTGTGTAGCAGTACACATACATAGTAAACAGTAGTAAACTTAGTTGTGTAGCAGTACACAAAGTAAACAGTAGTAAACACAGTTGTTTAGCAGCAGCTGACTTACACATAGTAAACACAGTTGTGTAGCAGTACACATACACATAGTATGATGTACGTAATGTATAACTTTGAAATAGTCCAGTCAACTTGATCTTTGGGTCCACACTCAAAAATTGGTGCCCCAACGAATCACGATTTCAACTTAATACTTCTTTACAATTTATAGATAAAATAGACTTCTATTACATGTGCAATGTCTCTAATTATCAGTATTTTAACAATTTTCAGTGAATATATCTTTTAATATCAGATATGAATTTAAAAAAAATTGTTACAGATATATGAAAATTTACTACTTGAAAAAGACAGACCTTTGCCATATGTTGATCACTGCTCAGACATGGTGGTCACAAATACATTTGAACTTGTCATCAATGAAAATAGTTAAAATTCAACGAAATGTAATAAAAATATTTAGGGTTTGAGATGTTGAAGTTATGTTTTTTTATGATTGACTTGTTGTTCAAATGACTGATATATTGATTTTATTTAGTACCTATAACGAATGCAGTCCTTCTAGACACTCCTTTCTCCTGAAGAGAGGCACTGTGACCTTCTACATGTTTAATGGTGACCTTCTCTCTAACCTTTGTCGCTGGTGGCGCACTTTCATTTCACTTTTGTTTTGCTCGCTGGAGGTTGGAGTCGAAAACACAGCTCAGCTAGCGGTCGACGGCGCCAAAACAAACGACGTGAACATTGTTCAAGTATTGAAGACATTCTCAGATTTAGGGCAGATCTTTATCTTATCTTCGGATCTGAGAAAGCTGCAATGGAAGTTGTTTTACGGAGCCTTATTGTTGCGTTTTTCGCTTTTGTGTGTAAGTAATACCATTTCGTGTATGTCGCAGCACTATGGTCGCAGCTGAGCGCTCTTTTATTATTATGCAAAAGAAAGAAATGATCGCGTAGTTGACTTTATCATTACATTTTGTCCATTTTCGTCGTTTTAGTTCAGCTTTCGGAAGTAGTAAGTAATTGATTTTTGTGCTTTCTTTGAAGTAAGGCGTAAACAAAATAGTGTAAACCGTAGACCCTGGTAGAGGGTATGTGTGTAAACTGAATAATTGAAACGGTACCAACAAGATCTCTGTGAATAGGTATGTGTTCGGCCAACAAAGACTATATGGACCCGTTCGATTATTGTTCAAACAAATTTTATATTCACACTCTGGATCATATATACTAGATTACCAAATCATGCCTTATGTCTAGAACGTACAACTACAAGTGATCATAACCCCCCCCCCCCGCCACACACACACACACACACACACACACACACACACACACATACACACACACACACACACACACAACACATATATAAAGGTAAACCTCCAGTTTGACATCTTTGGAAAGAATGGTAGGATATTTATGTTTACTACCAAGGTATATATAAATTTAGGTAAAGGTCAGTGATGTTTATATTACAGTAAACCACAGTCACTTGTGAGATAATATTCTATTCAAGGATGGTCATAATACAAAATAATGACCTAATATTAGGTATTTACAAATATTCAAAAAATACCATCACTGGTGTCTATATTGGAATTGAAAACACCTTTCCAATGCAGACACCAGTGATGGTATTTTTTTTAAAAATATTCCTAAATACGTAATAATTTCATTATTTTGTATTATGACCATCCTTGAGTATTAGCCCACAAGTGACCGTGAGTAAAACCATTGATATTGACATTAATTCCTGGCCTCGCTAGTCAACCATAATATTTAATTGATAGTGTGATAATAATAGAATAATTAAGAGAGAGGCAGTTCTTTCGATGTTGAGCTTACACTGTACATGACGAAAACAGAATTGTGTATGTATGTATGTATGTGTTTGATTTACCTGATGTTGCTGTCAACTTTTGGGGAAAAAAGCTTAGAAGTCACAGAGTTGACACTTGTTGAGACAATCCACTTTTTGTTTGTTTGTTTGTGTGTGTGTGTGTGTGTGTGTGTAACTGTCTTACTTTTTGTACATGTATGTATGTATGTATGTATGTATGTATGTATGTATGTACATGGATTTATTTAATAAATATATATCTATATATATTGTTTGAAGATCGCTCAAAGCGTGAAACTCTGAGTAACGACTTATTACATCCTTATTCTTTAGTTAAGACTATAATGCTCTGCTACTAATATTTGCATCTAGCACTGTTCTCTCCAGCAAGACACTTAATACATTCATATGTATATATATTATTATATAATTATATTATTGTAGCCTGGTATAATTTGTGAAGTCATCAACATAACTGACAGCTTGTGTTAACCAGGTATTATTGTCATGACCTTTATGATTAGGAGGACATAAACATGTGTTTGACATCCTGTCACATGACCTTGACAAAATGGAAAATGTGAATTTTTGGTTCATTTGAACCATTGTATGCTAAATGTGTCCAATACTTTTAATGTATGAGTATCCTGTAGAAGCAGTCGCTACTGAAATTGTAATACATGTCTGACTTGTTTCTAACATATATGGTTACCAAGCAACAACTCATCAACGTGATAAATTATATATCTTTCAGGTTATTAATTATTTTGAATATGATATTGCATATTTGAGATACAGTTTTTCTTAGACAAAGGTGCAATTGTTGGACTTGTTTGATTTGTTCAAACTAAATACTCAGTTTAAAGTTTTATCGCCATACTGTACCATGCCAAAAGATCATAATTGTGAGATGACACTGGTAGATATTTTCACAAACAAGATCATTGAGGCAAGTCAGCCGCTGTAAACATGTAAGATGACCTGTGATAAGGTATTCAGAAAAACCATTGATGCATAACTTAGTGGTACTGGCCTGTTTACTCATTGTCACCTTTCCAGGCAACTATAGCTCCACCAACTTTTGTCGGTCTCATCTGTTGCCTAGCAGCACAGTTTCATGGTATCAGATCTCTTTCATCTCTAATATTTCAGAATCTTTTGTGGTGAAATGCTACAAAATAAGATTACTAAAACAATGATAAAATTATTAAAATACAAGTTCAATTGGTTTCTGCCAAGATATATTCTGAAATTTATGAAAACATGACTTAGACAAAAAACATTTAGTTTGATGTTTCCTTTATAAATTGAAAAAAAAAGTGTTGTACAGTGTATTCAAGTCACGTCCACCTGACTCATAATTTGCTGTAGGCTGTGATTCTGCGGAGTTCCTACTAGTAGTAGTTCTTTTGTTACCTTCTATCCTCCATATAACTGAGTCCACCCCCCTTTCCTATGTCATTATGTTGTAAGTTCTAGGAAATCTTGCTAACCATGATACCTGATAAAGTTTTCAGTATTCTAAAGTTGTGATGACCAAATACATATAACCATTCCTACAGTGTGTCTATGTGTATGAAGCTTACCAAAGTGGTGATAGTGTTACTTTGATAATGTGAGTCGGCCATTTTGTCAGTGGACAATAGAAGCCATTGCAGTACTCTCCAACAATGGCAAGTAGAAAGAATTGTCAATAAAAAACCAACCCAACACATAGGTGGTGATTGGACTGGTGAGGTCAGACCAGGTCACGGTTTGTCATCATTTGACAATAGTAATATACAACCTTGTATACAGAGAATGACTCACAAGACAGACAAATAGACTTGCTTTATATGGTGTCTGTGTGTGTGTATGTGTGTATGTGTGTATGTGTGAGGCATGCAAATATAGGTGTTGTTGTCTTGTAGGAAAAATTAGCTGTAACAGACCATCACACAAGGTCACACAAGCTCAATAAACAAACATTATTAAACCTCCCTCCTCTCCCCACCACCCCCCACCCCAATCAAACAAACATTCACAAGTGCAAAATCACACGTTTACATTGTATTTAGGATGATTTGATGTAAACCATGATGACAACTGTAGTGGTCACAGTACGACAATTGATGCAATGTAAATACATGTATTCAAACAGTATTCAAACAGATACACATGATGGTAAACATGAAGTTCCAACCTTATGAACCTGTTTAGTGTCTGGAGATTATGGTAAACCCATCAAAATACTACAGTTAAACCCAGCACTGTATTTCACATTAGAAGTAAATTTTTATCAACTTATCAACACCTTAGTAGTAAATACAGAAGCTGTCATCATTAAAGGCGTTGAAATTTGGTTATAAGTGTGAAAATGAAGTTCAGCAATTGCATTGACGCCAGATCTCCTCCTCCTAAATGAACAAAGTTCACTTAATGAGCTTGTATGACGTTGTGTGATCACCCCTAATCATGGTCAAATTACATGGAAAAGTTTATTGTTCTCCTCCCAAATCTTTGTTGATATATATATCATCATACAATATTATGTAGTCATGGCATTTGTGTATTTTAAAATCAAACCAGTTTCACAATAACTTCATTGTGTTGTGTCAATATGTACATGTATGTATGTGTATGTGTATAAGGTATAGAAACATCAGTTTTGCAGCCATCATCATCAAATATTATAAAAGTGTTAGTTGTTCTTTTTCCAAATGTTTATCGAAATATTCACATGATATAATGACTTGTGACCATAGTTATGGCAAAGATGT
Organism: Glandiceps talaboti; assembly: GCF_964340395.1. Lineage (NCBI taxonomy): Eukaryota > Metazoa > Hemichordata > Enteropneusta > Spengelidae > Glandiceps > Glandiceps talaboti. Next base: position 19,868,205 of record NC_135564.1, on the reverse strand, counting down.
ATTTTATATTTTACACCAGCTCGACAATGACTTGAACAATGTCTGTGATGTGAATTTTATATTTCAAAACAAAAAAAAAATAAAGAATTTCATATGTTCACTTTTTGATGTCATAGATGTACATGTTATATGACTTAAAAATATAGTGAAAGTCTTAAAACTAGTATCTGCCATGAAACCCATAGGCACAGAAATGGATCACCATAGCAACTATGGGTATATGCTGCAACCTGACCTTATTTTCTGAATAATTATTGTAGTAATACCAGTATCAGTTGTATACATGTAGATGAAATGAGGTCATTGTCCTTTCTGTGTTTCTTTGTATTTGACAATGTTGATGTCACTGTGGTAAATAACAGGCTGTGCTTATGTACATATATGTACATGCGACTGGGTTTTTAACTTATATATTATACATCATGTTTAGAGTGGTGAAATAAAAGGAACATATAGGAACAGTTAGATCTTTCAGTACATGTTTATGTATTGAAATGCCCATAATCTCACCTTAGTAACTCAACTATTAAGAGAAGTGTAGGCAATCGTGTAAAGATAATAAAGGATGTATTTGTATAAGTAATGTCCTTTAAAAATTTTGAAAAAGTGAAAGTCATAGTTGCCATGGCAATAACCCAACACGTGTGCTGAATTAAAATATGTCAAGTAACCGCTTTCTCCCAACCTGTACTGTAGTTGTGTGCAAATAAATATCTCCTAGAGAAAAGAGGATTAAAACCGTGGTTCGTCACTTGTGCATGGTTTTAAAAAATGGATGTTTCATCAAAATCCATTTAGGTTACTATATCTGTACATCATCATTTTGCTTGAACTAGTAAGTTGTATGTTGTAGGTTGACTGGTGGTTGAAAACAGTGGTAATCTACAATCTCATAATGTAAGAATAAACAAATGTGGTGGTGGTGGTGGTGGTGGTGGTGGTGGTGGTGGTGGTGGTGGTGGTGGTAACAGTGGCAATGGGAAGGATGCCAATAAATTGTGCATAAATCTCCTTGTTATCATTTTTCCAATATATTGATCAGGTCTACGGAAACGCAGTGTTTTTCTTTGGCCGAATAACAGACAGTGTACAACTGAATAATGTTGATAGCAAGTACTTTGTGCAAGGTGACTTGTTGCTTCTGGCCAACATATTGCTTCCATTAAACTACATGTACATAAATTATTATTTCTTGTTCGTCTACTACATGTATGCATATTTTAGCATAAGGCAAAAAAAAAATTGTGTGGTTCCGAATATGTGGGGTAGGTAGATTTAAAAAAAAAAATTTCATGTGTGAGTGTCTATTTCAGGTAGTTATGTTTTCTGTTGTTTTCCATATGGTCTCTGTGTTATGGGCTTCTTCTCATCAGATGTACAGCCATTACAGATTGGAAGAACAGTTTTATATTGTCTGTTAAGTTGATGTCAGTTTCCACATCCACAATTTCTCGCAACACTTTTCTCAATTTACTTCATTTTTTCTCAAATACATAGAAAAAAAGTTTAGGATCGGCAGTGAAAAACTAGGTGGGGTCGGAAAACCGGAACCTAACAATACTTTTTTTTGCCTAACCACAAACACTTTTACATGTATTTAAGTCTCTAAAAACCATCCAAATCGTGGTTGGCATATCATGAGAACACCATGTGTTGAAACTAAACTGGATCTTGTACATAGGAAATAGGAAACCATTTTATCTTTATTCCTCAGGGTTAGAACATATCATGTGTAGCAGCTGTCATCTAAAATAGAATACAGTATACATGTATAACAGACAATGTATAAAGAAAGAAAAGCAGTATCATTCCTAAATGTCATAGCAAAGAGCATTGATACATTTTTTTTAAAAAAGGAAATAAAATGAAATATTCAGATGAAAATAAATAGATGAAAAATTAAAAATGTATATCAAAGTATTTCATACATGTTATATATGGATAATAATTTGTTTCAAAATTTATGTTCACAACACTAGATTTTACTTGTAAAATATTATAGTTATGTAAGGTATACCTAAAAAATAAATAAAGGTAAGTGAATAAAATAAAAAATAAACAATGTATACATGTAGATGTGTTAAACACTTTGATATAACTCCTCATTTTTTTATATACCTTATATAGCTATATGAATATTTGACCAGTAAAATCTAGTGTTGCGTAAATAAATTTTAAAACATATGTAAAGGGTAGGCAATTGTGGCTTTTCCAAATCTAAAAAAAAATTAGTGTGAAAAAATATACTTCAACAGTTTATTGTAAACGTATATTTGTGTATAAAGGGTATTATAATTTCTATATGAACCAATAACTAGATAATTGCTGCCCAATTCCTATGTAGGGTAGTTGGTGGTATTCATCAAATTGGACGAAAAATACACATATTTTTGCCAATCTCGCACAAAAATATGATTTTACCAAATTATGTAATTATGTCTCATTTTATGCAAAATTAAGAGATCAATTGAGAGAAACAAATTGTTTTATGAAATAGAATGTTGTACATCAGCTATATAATTCAGTGTGCAATAGTTACAGGTACCCTGGTCCTTTATTCACCTACATGAATTCACCATTGTGTGATTACTCCTACTGTACAGTCACACTTACCTACTTCAGATACCATCATGTGTATTAGTTACCAATACAACAAATTTCTAAAATGTACCGGTACATGTGATAGATACACTATAATAGTTCTTTTAAAGAATTTGTATGTACATGTATACCTTGAGATGCTTGTTTATTTTGAATACCTTGGAATGATATGTAGCAACACCACTGACAATTAGAAATGTAATCAATACACACAACATAATTTGACAGCTACAAACACTGTTTAATCAATCTCAAATATGAATACCGATGACTTAATTCAAATAATAAAGTTTTGAATAAAATATGCATTGATATGATATTATATATATATTGACATGTACAATGTATGTAGTCTATTCTTCCATACTAAACAATTACTATTACCATATACAATAACCTACATGACATATATATAGCATAAATCATGCTGTAATGAGATTCACTACTGGTATACAACTGTAGTTTGTCATCTCATTAATCTAATGGATTGTGTACAATACAATGTACCGTACAGCCTACTACTTGATGATTGTATTTCATTAGTCTGTGTGAAACAAATTGACACGTCAAACACTTTGATACACCTCTGTTATAGAACGCACTATGACGTTATTTCCGGATGTCACCTCTTTGTTTGTCATATCGCCATGAGTGCTGGGGGAGGGGAGAGGAACACGTAAGACAAGTGTTACGTTGTGAAAATGGCATGAACGGTGATACAATGAACAAAGAGGTGATATCAGTTAATAACTAATTTATCATATGCCCATGATAAATCTACAGAAGTAGGGACTGGCCACTGCACAAAAATAACTTTTCAGTCTAATTCTTGTACATCACAGTTGTCAGAAAACCAACAATAATATTTATACTATGAAACATGATATCACCAGTAATTAATTATTACATACACATCTATGTAATGTTCAACTTGTTGTAACTATAATCAACTTAATGATGTCACACTTGGAATATGTGCCTTGGGAACAAATTTCAACCAAAAAAACAATGATTCAAATCTTACCATCCATCTAGTATGCCATATGTAAACCTTAGATGAAAATGAGAAAAGTAATTTGTGGTTACTAATGAATACAGTAATTATGTAACAGTCAAAACTCCACTCCTCTCATTTGGTTCTAATCATATACAAGTAGTGACACTGCTGTCATTTGGCATAGTGGGGAGAATTAAATTAATTTACACCAGTTTTCTGGCCTACAATGTACATCATACAAGCACATGTGTATGCTTCATTAAAGTGAAATATTGAAAGCACAATTTTAGACAAAGTTGTAGGTAATAGCCCAATTCAATTACAAGTTGTGAGTCTAGGCTAAAGTACGTGTAATGGTAAATTGTAGGAATTCCCCAACATTTTAGACTAAAAATGTTTGTTTTTTTCACTCCTCTCCTGTAGGTGTATGTGGTATACCATATGGTCCAGAATGTAACAGTCTGGATGAAATGATCAGAGCAGCATCCAGCATGTCTGTGGTTCCTGGTGCAAACTTACAATGCAGTAAATCCAGACAGTGTAATGGACTGACATGTGCCTTAACTTATGATGTAAGAGTTCTAACATAACTATTTACTTTAGTTACACTCCAGACAGTGTACTGGAATGCTGTGTGCCTTTACATATATGGTTAAGCAATAAACCACGGAACGCCTCTCCAAGAAATACATATATTTTCATGAACTGTGGTTCTGGAGAGTCATGACCCATAAGATTCTATTTTCTTTAGTGAAAAGCAAGGTCTCCAAATGGGGGACTAATTCAACTTGATATTGCTCTGAAATTGCCTTAATTTAGGAGATGTGAAACAATAATGTGACTCTCCAGAACCAAATGTTCATGAAACTGTCTTTATTTCCTGGAGTGGCATTCTACTGTTAACTGCATTCTGTTGGTGAAATACAGTACCAAGTACTCCTAGAAAATAGCACAAAAGACACTTGACATAGTCTTCAAAGGAATAAAATCAGGACTATTATAGTAACAACTATTTTATTAACCTGTGTTTAATAAGTCTAAAAAAGACAGTGGGTGTATAAACATGAGTTTACAAATGTACATGAACAGGTGACTGAAATGGTAAAAGTTGCTTTGGGGTCATCAGAAAATTTAACTGAAAGTATGGGAATTCTTGATCGAAATATATTCAGTCATAAAATCTTCAGGTTTCTGACAATTTCCAATACTGGGTACGGTCCACTCAAAGATAAATCTTCATTATAACTCAAGCTGGTGAACACCTACTAGTATTTGATGAACCTTGACATTTGTCATTTTTGTTTGCATTCCAAACCTACATGTAGTGTGGGAACAGTAACATATTGGGCCTTGTGTTCTGGTGTGTAAGGCCAAAAAAATAAAAGGGTTTGTTTCTCGTCCTCGCGCACGTCATCTAAAATCATACGCGTCACAAGTTTTTATTTCATTTTCCCATTTTCACCAACATCTACTTTCAATATTGATGGCGAAACCAAACAGTTTGAGAAGTACAGATAAGAGGCTGTAAAACAAACAGTTTACAATGCATGTAGTTTACTTTCAGAGTTCAATAAATGTTATTAATCGTTCAGGGCAGCTTCAGTGGTAACATCATGTATGTGATAGTGTAATGGTTGATGAGTCAGTATGCTTCCCCAACCAACTTTCCCCACCCCACCCTGCCCCACCCCCTCCCCCAAAAGAAAAAAAATAACCGCATCATTTTTGAAATTTCCCTAGGACGAGAAGCAAACTTTTTTTGTTTTTTTTGGCCTAACAGTATATATCACCCAATTCAAGTTACCTTTCACAGACTGTTTGATACAACCATGCAGAATAAGAAACTACACATGCCAAACTTTAAGATAGTGAGATTGAATGAATACAGTTTCTTGCAATCTTTTGTATGAATGAAATGAACTAAACTGCTAAACAAGCTCTTTTTGTATTTTCGTATACTGTACATTTCATGAAATTATGTTCCAGATGTCCTACATGTATATACCTCCCAGCAACTGATAACAATAGATATTGTCTATCATTGTAATTTTTTCACTATTGTTTTATTTGTACATCGTAGTTTGATAAGCCTCTACATTTTGGTGTTTATTTTATGTGTTATTTCAATCATGCTTTCATTCTTTCAAACTTCATTCTGGTACATCTCTAAAGGCCTATACAGCATTAATATGACATCTTGTTACAAGCTGAATATTAATCAATACAACAATGCCATGTCTGTCTGTATGTCTGTTTGTATGTTTGTATGTATGTATGTATGTATGTATGTATGTATGTATGTATGTATGTATGTATGTATGTATGTATGTATGTATGTATGTATGTATGTATGTATGTATGTATGTATGTATGTATGTATGTATGTATGTATGTATGTATGTATGTATGTATGTAATGTATGTATGTATGTATGTATGTATGTATGTATGTATGTATGTATGTATGTATGTGCATGCATGTATGTATGTATGCATGTATGTATGTATGTATGTATGTATGTATGTATATATGTACGTATGTAATATACAGTATGTATGTATGTATGCATGCATGCACACATGTCTGCCTGTCTGTCTGTCTGTCTGTCTGTCTGCTGGTCTCAGTCTTTATGTCTGTATGTGTCTGAATCTCACTGTATCTGTACATGTATCTGTCTCTGTCATTGTATCTGTGTGTGTCTGAATCTCACAGTGTCTGTTTACATTGTATGTGTTCACACATAAATTTGCTCTCAAGGATGTATACATGTCATCCATAAATAAAGAGGTACAAGACATGACTTTAATATGTACACAATGTACATTTGTATATTTCAGAATCTAAGCAGGTATGTTTACAAGGTGAATAGTGAAGAGATACACACTGAGCAATCAGAACTTTTCATTAGATATTACAAAATTAAACAGACTCAATTCGTTTTGTTTTATTTTCATCACAGGAACAAACAACTATGTTTACTCTGGATATTCACCATTGCGAAGACCCACCCAGCATGTATTTACAAATCTATACATCAGATGGTTCCTTTGACTTTGAGAGAACCATCACTCATAGTGGTACATTTGAGCTGCCAGGTATGTTCCTCATAATTGATGTCATAGACTCTTTCTTAGTCTACTAATTTTGTTAATTGCCATTGATTTGTTTGGACAGAGAAACTAGTTTAAACCAGATTTAAACTGAATACCTTCTGTAAGGGTATAGTCTTGCAATTTCATGATTTATGCAAGAAATTTAGATCTATGTCTGTGATTTTTCAAATCCCAACCAATGAAAGTTAGTTGTCAAAAATGTTGTTCAAATGCCCACCTCCTATTCTCAGCCAAGGAAAGCTTGCCATCCTCGACTTCACTCAGCTTTCGCGATCCCCTACATACCTGAGATATGCACCCCCGTTTTCACGGCAAATAATAAGCGAAATTGAAACCGACATAACATTGCTGCAGCTATAATTATGCATGAGAAAGTTTACATACTTCATGGTAAGCATCATTACAGTTTAACAACTTTAGTACAGTGAAATAATAAAGTATTATTGCCCTACTTCGTCACTGGGTAAAGTGTATGCATTCCTGTTTAGACCGAGTCTGTTTGTCTACTCTACGCATGTAGACTATTTTAATACACTCCTGCATAGCTCTATCAGTGTCGCCGTCAATCAAAATAGAAATATATTTAGCTTTGTTTCTGATATCATTAGCTAATAAATCATTCCCAATTCGTCCAGCAATTGTTCATCTTTGAGCATTTGTGAGTGTTATCACTGGAAGCGGTGTGGTTCTCTGCTGTATAGGTACTCGGACAAACTCATGATTTGTGAAGAGTTGAACTAAAATCTTTAAAATTACTAATGTCAAGGGCAAACCAAAAAAGGGAAAATTGTGTACACTACTCAAGTGAATGGTCGTCCAATGCATTGTTACCTAAAGGAAGTGTCAATCAAAACTAACGTCAACAACGTTCTCACAGTAGCAGTTTTTAAGGCCCCCCCAAAAAAGATTCTGGTCAGTGTGCATCACTTTAAATACCCCGTTTCGATGGTTTTTTGCTCAATGCAGACTGCAGATCCAAGGCAAAACACAAAATAACTATCCCAACATCAATTGCTACTTCAGGGAAGACAACTGCAGAACTAATCATGAACAATTAAAAAAAATCCACATCCTCACACCATATTAGACAACGTTTTCTGACCACAAACAACAACTTTCTTTTCTGTGACCTCGACGTCTAATTACCAAAATATGCCAATGTCTTATTAAAACTTAAAGCTACATCAATAATATTTTTCTGGACAGATGCACTTAGGTATCGCAAATGTATGTACCAAATTATATTGAATTTGAAGTGTGCATTCTTGAGTCAACTGCAGAACTAATCACCACAATTAGAAAAAAAATTGCATCATCACACCGCTTTAGACAACGTTTTCTGACCGCAAACAACAACTTTCTTTTTTGTGGCCTACGCGTCTATTTACCAAAAATATGCCATATGGCATATCTTATCAAAACTAAAAGCTACATCGATAATATTTTCAGGACAGATGTGCTTAGATATCCATTCAAGGATCACAGGAAGGAATACATACACTAGAGATGAAGAATCCAGTGTAACTAACACTTTGTAAGTGGTGGAGATATTTATTAACTGTTAAAAAATTAGAAATTGCAAAAAAAATATGTTACCATTAATGCAACATAATCTCTGTATGTCCATTTTCTGTCTACCTTCACAGATGCTCCAGGATTGGCAAGTTTAGTTCCAGGTGCAATGCATGTGTACATCAAAGTTGACTTTGAGTCAGTATCAAATTATGAAAATATACCAGATAATAACGGTGTCATTATTGGGGTAGGTCAACTTTATGTTTACTATAAGATTATATAAGGGACTTAGTTTCTTGTAAGTCTACATTATTACACCTAGATTTAGAATTAAAGGAAAAGTTCAGTCAGATTTATTCCTGCATAATGTATATATTTATATTAACAAAGTTATTTTCAATGAAATTTTACCGGGCTGTCATTGAGAATGGCCTGACATTTTTAGTCCCTGCTGGACGAAGTCCAGGACAGGGACTTATGGATTAGGTTCCGTCCGTCCGTCCAGAGCCGTTTTCTGGAGATGCCTGGACCAATCTTTTTCAAACTTGGTACAGGGACAACATACATATACACGTCAATTTGTTTCATGATACGATCCAATATGGCTGCCAGGCATTTTGTTTGCGAATTTTCCATGTCCAAAGCCATAACTCAGACATGCTTGAACAGATCTCATTCAAAGTTGGTATTAGCACAGTGTTCTATGACATACATGTGCATATTAATTTTCGTCGTGATACAATCCGACATGTCTGCCTGGCAGTCATTTTGTTCGCGCAGTTTTCATGTTCCTTAAAAACCCAATCATAGCGAGGACTATGTCATTCTCAATGACTTGTCCATTACAGTGTTGTATGGTAACACCACTCAAAGAGATCGTTTTAAACTTAATAGAATAGTTAGGACAGCAGCTAATATCATTGGCAATGAATTCCCATCATTAGAGTTTCTTTTTACAGCCCGTACTACCAGGAAGTCAAAGTCTATCATTAGAGACCTGTCACCCGTTGTTTAGTATGTTACTGTCCGGTACATATGATCTTTTTAAAACCAAAACCAATCATTTCAAAAACAGTTTTTATCCAACAGCTGTTCATATTGTAAATGAGTCATAATGTTGGTGTAGTGTCCTGGTTTTACTGAATATATTCTTTGTTTTAGTAATCTGTAAATATTGTTGTTTGTTTATATCTCGAGTTTTGTGCAGAACCATTACAAATTTCATTGTACAAATACATATCACAAAATAAAGTATTATTATTAGTATTTAGCACAGTGTTCTATGACATGCATGTGCATATCCATTTTCAACATGATACAATCTGATATGGCTGCCTGGCAGCCATTTTGTTTGCGAATTTTCCATGTCCAAAGCCATGACTCAGACATGCTTGAACAGATCTCATTCAAAGTTGGTATTAGCACAGTGTTCTATGACATACATGTGCATATCCATTTTCGTCATGATACAATGTAATATGGCTGCCTGGCAGCCATTTTGTTGGCGCAGTTTTCATGTCCAAAGCCATAACATGCTTGAACAGATCTCATTCAGCTGGAAAATACTCATGACCTAAAGGTTGTCACTACTCATCTAGTAACTCAGTGTGACAAAGCCCCCTTACATGTAGGTCACTTGTGTTTTCCTTGGCAGAATGAAGAAAATTATTGGGGAATGATATAATTATGAAATAATGGCTATTTTGAACATTTTCAAGCATGGCAAAACCAATGATGTAAGCATGAGTTGTTCTGATGTAGAACAACCTTGGAATAATCCAGATATATTATAGTTTTTGTTTGAATGCATTCAATTTGACTTATGTTGGGATGAATATAATGTATTAAATTGTGTTTGTTTACCTAGGTCAAAATCCAAGTTGGAATGAGTGAAGACTTGATAATGTTGGACCAACCATTACTAGACGACCACTTTGTTCCAACCCCACCATGTACTAGTGGACCAAGTTTAGGTAAACACATGTAATTAGTATTGTGTAGTGTGGTGTGGTGTGGTGTGGTGTGATGTGATGTGATGTGGTGTGATGTGATGTGGTGTGATGTAGTGTAGTAAAGTATACTTTAGTTTTGTTTAGTTTATTTGCTGTGAGATAATGTAAAAAAAATACTTATCTAGAGGCAGAAAACAACATACAGAAACAACAAGAAAAATAAATAATTATAAATATATATATAAAAACACTAAACTACAGTATTGAATACAAAGATAATCATGAATTAGTAGTGAATTTACCACAGCTATTAGTAAAAAAATCACCATTCAAACTCTTTATTCTTTTGAAATATACTTTTCAAGATAATGTGTTGATTTTATGTATGGATAATGAGGACAAACTTTAGTTTTTAATTTGTTTTTCTGGATATGTCTGAAGTAGACTGACGAATGCTGCGACTCAAGTCTCTGTATGTTTCCATGTACTTACATAGTCTGATTCCACAACATCACTCTTCTTATACTAATTACAATTGTCATTTTATTAGATCCTCGCCTCAAAGAAGTACAGTGTAGACAGATGTCAGAGGTCATCCAAGGATTGCCCAATCAGTATGATTTTGACTGTTTCAAAAGTGCTGACTGTATGGGTATAGACTGTACAGGGACGATTGAGGTAAATCATACAATTAGGGTGGGTTTTTTGTGTAATGAGTAACACTTTGAAATCTAAGTTTATGAGGACCCATTTATAGCTAAAATGATGTTGGTTTGGTGTTTCACTCATGTAACATGACATTTTTTACGCACACTTAGACAACTTCTAATGCAAAAGAAACAATTACATATAGGTGCCATGCACAGTGGGGATGTAATATAACTGACATGATATGACCTTTCAATACAGCATTGGCAAGATAAGTGTGGCAGTTGAAAATTATTGCCTGATATAATGTGTGTGGTTATTAGAAACTTAACAGGGTACTCACTACAATCAACGAGAAGGGGTTTCTTTATTTGCATAGACATAAAAACAGAGAGCAAACATAACACTTAGCTTGCAGGTGCTGTAGAAGATAGTTTTATTTTTTATTTTAATATTTGTATTATTTTTCAAGAACAGAATTGACAGAAAGTTACATGGCATATTGAGAGAAAGGGCTTAGAAAGTTGTGTAGATGGTAAATAAGATCTCTCTGGAATCGGCTACCAGTTTCACTCCGTCTTAGCGTAAATATTGATGTTTTTAAATCAAATCTTAAGACACACCTTTTTATTGAATGAAAGTATTTTATTGATGGTTTTTTAATTCTTTTTACAAAGTTGTGTGAAGCGCTTTGAGATGTTTTGTTTTACATGTAAAGCGTTTTTAAAGAAATAAATATTATTATTATTATTATTAGATGATAGTGTGTTTAATAGTGGCACATTGATAGGTTGCTGGAATCCAATACACATAACATGTAACTATACATATTTATATTTCTGAGTCTACTTAATATTTGTAAAGACTAATTATAGTATTAAGTTTACTAACCAGCTGTTACAGTAGATCTTATTTACCATAGGCATGACCACAGTGGCTAAGTGATCAGTTATTTGTAACGTTTTTAGTATTACAAAAAATATTTTGTAAATCCAAATTTTTTGTCATTTTCTCTGCATTGCAAAGCTTTAGATATGTTTGTGTTTGCAAGACTTTTATTAGTTTTTCTAATTTTTTTTTTGCTTTTATTGAACGTATATAGTTATAACTTGTTCACATATTACAACGTTATTGCTCCCCCCTGTGACCATATTACAGAGTATCCCAGTCAGTACACATATTGAGATAGATAACTGTGATGAACCTGTGTCCCTGACAGCCTATCTTAGTAGCGAGACATTGGATGTGAATTGGACGCATACTTTCACACACAGTGGTGTGGCACAAATTGATGGTAAGTCTGTTTAACTTATTTCATGGCAGTAGTATCATTTTTTTTCTTCCGTAAGGAAGAGATGTATTAGTGTGTGTGTGTGTGTCTGTCTGTCTGTCTGTCTGTCTGTCTGTCTGTCTAAAGAAGGTTTGCATTGATTGGTGAAAGTGTAGCCCTTCCAAGAAGAATCCCACTGATTAGCCAATGTGAAGCTCTTTGAGGGTTCCCATTGCTTGGAAAGCAAATACAACTACTCTTTATTTTTGTCATCATTAACTGCCAATGTTTGAATCCCACAGACCCTATAGTACTACTATAATAAAGATTTGACTTGATCATTCTTTTTCTTCCTTGCCAATGCCATGCCACACCCTGAAATGCCATAACATGCCATGCCTTGCTCTGAAATGCCATATCATACCATACCATGTCAGTGCCATGCCGTTACAAGTCTCCAAATGGAAATTCGTATGTGTTGATTGTATACCACAGTATTCAATTTTACTTTGTTCCAAACACAACAGTCCAAAATTTCAGGTAAACTTTTCAAGTTATGCTTGGAACAAAAGTTAAATTGAATACTGTAGTTACAAGTATTGTTCAGACATGAAAGGAAATGTTACAGCCATACACTTATGTACTTTTTATTTTCTCTTTCATTGTGTCCAGGTATTGACTATGAAGTGATGGGTTTTCCTGTTCTTATCCAGATAGAGGTAGACATGCAACCCCCGAAAGATGGATACATGTTAACTTCTGTAAGTAACTTACCAAACTTAGATACTGAATTCAAAGGATATCACAACACATCTGAAGGTTTAAAAAAGTTTAGGGTAGGCAGTGAAAAATTAGATGGGATCGGGTAACCGGAACCAAACAATTATTTTATTAGACCTAATAAAGCCAATGTCCATTCAGTAGCTTATATCAACATGTAGCAAAACACAATAATTTGAATGCATTGTCAATCTTACATGTAGTAAGGTGAAACCTCCTTGCTGCTGTCCTAATTGTGTACTGTGTGTCTTTGTGTCTGTAGATAACATACCAAGGCTGTGCTGACTCAGGGTTTGGAGTAGTGTGCCCAGACTACTTGAAAATAAAAATGATGAACAATACACTCTTACCCATACCACCATGTCGTAAGTACAAAAAACAGTATTTATTTCATGTTTATTGTATCTTTATTGTTTATATACCACTAACAAGGTTATGTTTAACCCACGATGTCAGAGAAACAAACATTGAAAGTTATATTCAAATATAAAAATCATGTCTTTATCAAAGCAAAGGACTTTAAAGTAATTATGATGTCATCATTTGAGGTTTTCCCATAAACCCTTGCAGGGAATCCCAAAAAAAATGTCTTAGCACATGTCTAGTGCAGCAGAGCATCTTGCCAAGAGTTCAAATTTGAATAAGTTGTTATATTATCACACAAAATCATCAGGTAGTTTGATAGCAGAGATGAATACATTCAAGCATACAAAAACTAATCTGATTGGACTTCTCCTTTAACTAAGTGTTAATATACTTCTTTTTCAGACCCTCCCGAGCATGTGACTATCCCACCACCACCAACAGATGGAGAGAGACCCCACTTCTCAACTCCTCCAACGCCAGCTGTTCATTCGGAATGCCAGGCTTTAGATGATATGATACGTCAACTATCTAGACAAAGTGAAGATGGTCACATGATGTCTTGTCGTAGAAATGATAACTGTACTGGTTTCAACTGTTCAGCGGTATACATGGTAAATAACTTACATTGTGGCATCTATGTACAGTTACCATCTCACTTAGTTCTTAACTTGATTGATATATCCACATGGAACAGCAGATATATATTATGCAAATATCTGCACTAATATTTTTATTCTAATTAGTCCCCTGGAAAGGAGGGGGGGGGGGGGGGGGGGGGGGGGCTACTACAATGGGCTCCATCTATGCGTCCGTTCATTCATAATATGTCATTTCTCAGACATGCAATATCTGATTACTTTCAAACCTGACACAGAGATGACATATCATATGGGATATAGGCTTGTCACTTTATTTTTTGATGTATGCAAATTTGACTGAATGGAAGCCATATTTGTAGTTAAATATCAACATTTGTGTATAACTCAAAAACTGTAATACACAGACACTCCAGTCAACCTCATAATATCAGATGCAAGCTATCTTTTGACACCTTGACCTTTGACCTTGATCTTCAGGGTCAATTATCAAAATCAAGCCAATTTCTGCCAATCACAGACACATTGTTACCAGTATTTACATATTGCCAATTTTTTTTAAATCATGTGTACAGTAAACTGAAGAAAATAACTATACACAAAGCATTATTTTGGTGCTCATATCACTTTTACTGAATGGCAGCCATATTTGTAGTAAAAACTGACAATATTACTGCATGACTCAAAAACTCTATTACACAGAGACTCCATTCTAGAGTCTAACCCTATATAATCACATTCAAGTTTTTCTTGTGTGACAGTGACTTTTCACCTGCACCTTGACCTGCAGGGTAGACCATCAACATTAAGCCATTACTTACATACTGTAGACACTTTATAGCAGTTATGTGTGGCTAACACTTTGTAGCAGTTATGTGTGGCTAACACTTTGTAGCAGTTATGTGTGGCTAACACTTTGTAGTAGTTATGTGTGGCTAACACTTTGTAGTAGTTATGTGTGGCTAATTTGTATGGCTAAGAAACATACGCATCCATTGGTTTTAGTACTCATCACTTTTTACTCACTAGCAGCCATATTTGTTGTGAATAATCATGATTTACCACACAACTCAAAAAAATTTGATACATAGAAACTACATTCAAGAGTCTACCCCATATTACCAGGTTTAAACTTTCCTTTAAGACATTGACCTTTGGTTTTGACCTAGATCTTCAGGTTCAATTACCGAAATTAAACACTTTCCTGCATTATCACAAACACTTTGAATGACAGTAGTATTTATTTGTTGCCACCAATTTAAAAAAAAATAATACCTCCATTCAGTCGCATAGAAATCACAAATTTGAATGGAATCTGTCTTCTCCGAAGATTTATTCCCTTTCTTTGTTTTCACTACTTTTATGTTCAATAAAGATGACACTTTAGATATTGAATACACATTTATTTCCCAATGTTTGTCTTTGGCTGCCCACTGAAACTTTTCAAGGGCCGAAAACTCAAGATCTTGAAATACCTTCAGCACAACCACTTTTTGCCGCCCAAACCATTGTGGACTCAGACAATACCATTCATAACTTACTTGAACAGCTTATAATATAAGCTATTCTTCAGATCTAATTTAATGGTGTACAGGTTTCCTTGGAAGATAAATTCCACAAACTAGTGAAAAGTTACTTGTTACAATGCGAGTTCCATTTCAAGTTTTGATGAAGTCACCCGTATAGCTCATAATCTCTTCCTTTGACCTCAGTGTGTCATGAAATGAGTCAAAGTATAGTGGAGACACATCAGGGTATTTGCATGAACGTTTGCAGTGTTCTCTGCACCCATACTTTCATGAGTGTAGCAAGTGAAAGTGCAACAGAAAACACTGCAAGCACAAATGCAAATATTCCTGAGTACCCACACTGGAAATCACATGGAATGGTTTCTCTTATAATTACATTATGTTTATCCGAAAAAGCAAATTTCATAAAAAATGTCACTGTGCAATCACAAACTTTCATGTACAACAAAAGACTGTGCCCTCATTTCATGGAGGTATGCAATAATGTTTTTGGTATGGCACTATAGTGCAAATACCACTAATGTGCAGATGCACAGATGCAAATTATCTATGATACATAATACATATCATGTAATAATTGTTATGATGCCTTTCAATTTTCTTAACTTTGTTGTGTTTTTTTTTTTTGGTGTGTTTTTGTTCACAGGGAGATGATTTCCAGATGTACTTTGGAATACATCACTGCCAGCATCCAGTTGAGATTGTTGTTGCTTTGAGTAGTCATACTAAAGATATTCACTGGCAACAAACTTTCACTGATGGTAAAACAGTGCCTATAGATGGTAAGCCACTTTATATAAATATTGCCACAGGTGATCTGTATGGCTGTGTATGTGTGTGCCACAGTGGCACAACTGTGTGTGTCTTTGTGTTTGTATATATATATGTTTATCTATCACATAAATACGTGCATATCTTCTACTGTATGACGTCAAACAGGGGTGATTTCAGAGCATATCACCCCTGTTCTACCGAACTTTTTTTTTCTCCGTACTGTTAATGTTTGAGTGTTCGATTTTCAATCAAGCTCAGATCTCCGAACTTACACAGCCCGAGAAAATATGATTAAAATGACGGCACAAAAGTCGTATTCAGACAATTCTACTTACATTTTAAACTAAATTCGATATTACATGTACATCACAAGGTAATTTTGGTTGAGAAACCACACAACAGTATGACCTGTACCATACATATATGTAAGCTTGACCTCGCAACAGGTCATGCGATTATGTAATTTGCATAGCCATCGGGCACCATTTTTTAATACGCGATGAAGAATATAGTGCGATGAAATGATGCAGTATTCGTAAAATACGATTTAAAATTTTAGAAAAATACGGGGAAATACTTAGTTATGTGATAAATATATAATTCGTATGATTCCGCGGACTACAAATTCTCGCCTACCGGCTTGAATTTGTAGTAGTCCGCTGAATCATACATAGCATTATGACGTAAAACTAACATTGATTTCATGGAATTATATAAATATGTACCTGTATATATATATATATATATATATATATATATGTATGTATGTATGTGGCTATATTAGTGTGTGAAACTAAGGGAAAATGACAAGTCATTTTACATTTACCCTTGTTTCAGGATTAACTGAAGAAGTGATGCCTTTTGGGAACATTCAGGTGTATCTGAAGATGGATATTGCAAAAGATGGTTATGATATCATTGTTAGTTTGACCCTAAAGTTTGGACTAAAGACAGCTGGTACTATAAGTTATTTACCAGGAATTGACTTTCCATTGGTAGAGAATGAACGCATTCCTGTCCCTACATGTGATGGATCAACACGACCTCCACCACCAGCACACCAAGGTTTGTGTATTACACATACCAGTACATCATATCATGGTAAATTCTGTCTTTCTGTCTGTCTGTCTGTCTGTCTGTCTGTCTGTCTGTCTGTCTGTCTGTCTGCCTTGTGCATGATGCAAGTGATTTTAATATTTTGTTCTACCTCTCCAACTACTCGGGATGAAATTGGTTATGATTCTCAAAGGGGTAAGTCTGTAAGTTGTGAGTGTGTCATACTTACATAAGTGGCCCTAGCAACCATGACCACGCCCTTAACAACAGTCAACACATAATAACACCATGGATTGGTAAATGTTCAAAAAATGTATGCAAATATGCCTAGTAACAAGATCACGCCTATGGCAACAGTTAAACAGTGGTGTATATTACAGATAATAACACCATGGATAGGTAAATCTTCAAAAGATGCATGTCGATATGCTAAGCAACAAGACCACACCCATAATAACAGTTAAATGATGGTGTATATTGCTGATAATAACACAATGGATGTGTAGGGATGGAAAAAATCTTCAAAAAATGTATGGAAATATGCCTAGTAACAAGATCATTATAATCATAGGAGAAAATTAAAAATTACCTTCAACAGTTGTGCTACAATACCATTGTCACTTTTATTTCAATATCAGTACTCCTTATGTACTGGAATTATTGAACCAATAGTTGCCTATGAAGTGGGTCCTTCAAGAGCACAGACATTTGTCATGTATAGTGAGGGTGTTCAAGTGATTACAAAGCATCATACATAGTTTGGGTGTTCAAGTGTATAAGCATCTGTCACATATAGTTTGGGTGTTCTAGTGAATAGGCATATGTCAATCCATTCCAATCAGGTACTGGCAAACCAGGTGGTAAACCAGGGAAACCAGGTGGTAAACCAGACAATAGGAAAGTACAAACTACAGTTCCAACAGGTAATGATCCATCTGGACAGCATGATGCTGGCAAGGCGTCCAGTTCAGAACATACAGGTAAATTTAATAGATACATTGCTATCAGATTGAAAATTCCTGCTTATTTAGCCAAGAGTTCAAATAGAAGAAAAGTGTTTTGTAATGCATGTACTGTTTTAAGACAAAACAACTACTCCCCAAACTGTAAATATGCCAAATTCAACGTGCCAGTTGGAATCTGGAAGACATCTTTGACCACTTTTGGAAACTACAAAATTGATATAGTTATGGGTGTTCAAGGTAATAAGCACTGTGAAATGAAAAGTAAATCCGCATTCAACCATAACCTCACCTTTGAAAATTTCACTTTTTCATTAACAAGTGGGAGAAATTACCAGAGCTCGCCATGAAGCTACCTACATTAAAACTAAAAATGCATCGTTTGTCTAAATGTTTATGCAAAAAAATCATATACATAAAAGTTTTCATTTGGAAACAGACTTTGATTATTAAAATTTTTGGCAGACACACTTATGGCTGTATTATGTTAAATGTCTTTTCAGCCCTGGTATGTGCGTTTGTACTTTCAGATCAAAATATTATATGTTTTCTTTACAGTGGGTATATTACATGTACTATCTGATCATCATATGCAATGCCTGTACTGGGGTTGTAATATAACACAACCCCCATAATGCATGAGGTCAAGGGTATCTGCGTGAGTGCTTGCAGTGTTCTCTGCAGCAGTACTTTCACAAGTGTAGCGAGTGAAAGTGCAGCCGAAAATACTGAAAGCATGAGTGCAAATACCCCTGAGTACCTACACTGACATTCTCACAGCATGGGATTGTGAGTACCCGCACTGACACTCTCACAGCATGGGATTCTGTAATTAGTATATGTTTATCCAATAGAACAAATTTCCATAAAAATGTAGAATGAACAGTTGTGTCTACATTTGCATATCATTTGCATGGAGGTATGCAATAATGTTTTTGGTATGGTGCTGCCACAAGTACACATGTGCATCGGAGCAAGTAAATGCAATCTCTGGTACATATGTAATAATGTGGACAATTTAATATGTCATACTAATGGAAGTGAATATCATTCTATTTCAGTACCCATTGCTGTAGGTGTGGTTGTATCTCTAGTGGCACTGGGTGCAATAATTGTGGTGTTCTTCGTGTTGCGTCGTTATCAGTGCATGAAGGCTGGAGATGCCACAATCATCATGGACAACAAAACTCAATCGTCAACCATTATCTAGAGTTCCAACTGATACGTTTCAGTTTTAGCCAACTGAGTACCAGATATGTGACCTTTAACCCTTAAGCATATGTGACCCTTAACCCTTTCAGTATCATGTAACCTTTAACTCTTTGTATCAGAAATATATGAACTTTATCCCTGGAGTATTGTCTGCATGACCTTTAACCCCAGCAGACAAAGAACTAAAGTCTTATTGTTGTTAATTTGTTGTCAGTATCATAACTTTTTTTTGTTTTTTGACAACAATTACCAACAAAGATTATCTTCAATAAAAAAATCACCTTGAATTTTGCCCAAAAGTTACATTAAAACAAAATTTTGTGTTAAAATTATTTGTTCTTGGTACAGAAAGGGTTGCACTGTGTCACATATTTGTCGAAATGATGTACTTTTGCTTGCCATGGTAAACAAACTTGTTGTTTACAAGAGGACATCATAATGTCATTTAACTCAGTACTTATTATAACTTGTCAATCAGTTCAGTTAAATAGATAGAATTATTGTCTAATGAACCAAGGTTTTAGACTCAAATAATTACAAGGGGGAACACTGATCAACTTTACAGTTTACTATTCTCGTGACCAAAGCACAAATTTTACCCAAGTATGCTAAATGTATTACTGGCAGTACAGGCTAATAGTCCTAATTTTACTCTCTGTTATGATTACTAAGGCTAGGTTTTGAATGATTAGTTGAAAGACTGACATTCTTTCTCAATTTAATTTTGTATTAAGTTCTGTGTTTATCTGTATTCTACCTACATTACTGCATTAATGTCATGGTTAGAGTGGTCAACTTGGAATCTGCAGGTTGCAGGTTTGAGCTCCATCGTTGCCATTTGTTTCTGACTGACTAAAGTCCAAGATTTGAACCATGACTGTGCGTCAGTCAACCCAGCTGTATAATTTGTGGCCTAGTAGGATAGAGGTTGCAATGTGAATGCTTTAATCCTATGTGCTTATAAAGGCTGCTCCCCAGGGAGTTGAGGAAGTATAAAGGGCTGTTGTGCCGATATAGATCCGAGCCAGGGGTAATAATTGTAAAGTGTTTTGAGCACAAAGTGGAAAACCGCTATATAAAAAAACTAACTAATGTGTCATTTCATCTCATCAAAAAAAAAAAGAAGAAATGTGCCTTGATTTTTTGTTACTGTTAATATTTCAGATCACCAAATATCTGACATCAGATATTTTATCTTGTTACAATCTATCATACAAAGCACAAGTTAGAATTTAGGGGTCTAAATTCACTTACTTTGCATGCATGAAAGGTTAGCAAGTTGATTACATGCATGGTGAGAGAGCTCTTATTGGCTGTCTTTCATATTCTCAAATTTTGATTCAACCAATCATCCAAGTTTTTATGAGCATGCTCAGTGATGGAAACCACAAGGAAGATTGCACAATTATAGTGTTTACTTTAGCAAAATGTTATCCTTTTGCTTCAAGAAGACTGAGCTACAAGAACAAACTGTATAGGTGATGGCTCTTCAGAACAAAATTTCTAAACAAGTAGAAATTAGTGAACCAAAAAAATAAGGTTTTTACTTTTCTTGCCATTATTGTTTTGAACATAGATGAACCATATCAGTATGAAAAAAGAAACACGTTTAGGTCAAAATCTTTGTATATAGCAAAGTTGGATTTAGAAAGAGTGTGAATGGGAAAATTATGAAGACAATTCTTCAGACATTGATACATAAATGTACAATCTAACCTGGCATTCACACAGATCGTCTGCTAACTCTGGTTGTACATTTGTATTATGACTTGCTTATGGTTCATGTATGAAATACATGTACTGCAACATAGAGAACTGCAACTCCTACTTTAGAACTATTACATATTAATAAACTATCCCAGATACTACAGTGGTAACTGCAACTTCTACTTTAGAACTATTACATATTAATAAACTATCCCAGATACTACAGTGGTGGCTGCAACTTCTACTTTAGAACTATTACATATTAATAAACTATCCCAGATACTACAGTGGTGACATCAGTTTTGACAAACTAAGGCAGATACAACTTTTTGTGTCCTTATGGTAGATTACATTAGTAAAGTTTGTGAGTGGCACCTTAGTGATGCAGATATAATGACATTGATTTAGATAATGTATACATTGGAAATCAAAGAAAATGTACAGTTTATTCTGTAAAAATAAAATGACTCACAAGTGCCACTACTTGAAAGAAACTTGCACAAGCTATCAGAAATGCAAGGTGCAATTACTATCGTCCATTGATACAGTCCATGTCGATTAGTCTTGGTTTGTCAAAACTAATCTTGTCGGCTGTTGTTTTTTTGAAATTTTCCTGAGGTCACAGACGTAGGAAATTCATCACCAATGCACAATTTTCAAATGCTTAAAAAAAATCACATCATTGTTATTCTTCACAACTTTGATAGTTTTGTCAGTGCAAATATTTTCCTTGTATATGGAGAGTTTTATACTTAATATTTTAAACTAGTTTACTTTGAATGAGGCTGTAGAAAGTGAGAGAGAAAAAGGGAACAAATATGTCAAACTTATAGTCAGTGCTTCACTCTTGTGTCTTTTAGTACAACTTTGTTGTCAGCAAGAGTTTCGGTATCTTTCTTTATTAAAGAAGTTTGGTGTTTTTTTGATGGTTTACTACATTTACATTACATAAAGTTACCTGCTATTTGTTTGATCACATATATTTGAAATGAGAAGTACTGTCCTCACAATAGTGCTTCAAATCAAACATATTCTTAGTCAGTGTATTTACAGACATATCATTTTGTGAACGTATCTGTGATGTATATAGTAATATATATTTAATTGGAATATTAGACTAGGCCACACAGGTGTGGCTCATAATTAGAATATTAGACTAGGCCACACAGGTGCCCACACAGGCTAGATTTCTACTGTTTCACTGAAGGTATCAGAAAATCTGTAAATTTTAGATCTACAATATACCAAGTGCAAATGTAAAGTGAACAGGTTGAATTTAAAGGTAGGCTTACCAGATTTATATGAGGACGGGCTGAATTTAATAAAACACTTACCAAATTTAAAGTGAACAGGCTGAATTTAAATGTATGCTTGCTGAAAATCAAATGAAAATTGGATAAAGTTATATGTATATGCTTAGCAAAATGCAAACTTAAGAGAAATGACTTTGATAGTGCAGACCTGTACTAAATGAGTGTATATGATGATGCATTAATGAAATTTTGACCAAATGTATATCAAAGAAATGTCCATGGAATGTAAGTAATAGAATGAATGTAAATATTCTGAATTTTAAAAAAAATACAAGAATATTCACTAAATTTAAGAATGTATTAAAATCTATTGGGTCAGTACTGAGAAAAATAATAAATGAAATATAAAATGAATTAAATGGTTTTATGTGACCTGCCATCGTTATATATGTAAACTGAAGATTTCAGTTTTTTCCATGAATACTTTATTGATTGTAATCAACATGTTACCATGACAACTTGATAATTCATGTAAGAGAAAGCAGACTTTTCTTGAGTACAAAGAAGGCAGAACTGTGCATAGTAAGTTGTGTGGTTATGCAGCGTAACAAATGTGAATTTCGATTCTGCCAAATGTTTAGCCTTCATTATGATATTTTGTTTTTGTATATCCAGGTCATATTTGCTTAAGCTTTGTTTGTCTTTTCACAGATTTTATCCATTAAGATTTAAGTACTGTAATTTTAAGATATAGTTTTGCTTCTGTTTATAAATTTTATTAGTGTTTTTGTCTTGCTAATATTTTGCATAGTTTGGGTAATCGTTTGATTTTGTTCATGTGGTACTTAAGGCTGGAGTAAGGTATTAGTCATAGGATGTCATCATCACAACCATTGTTGTTGTTGTTGTTGTTGTTGTTGTATTCATCGTCATCATCATAATTATCACAGTGCTCCTCCTCCTCCTCCTCCTCCTCATCATCATCATCATCATCCTAATTATCATTGTCATAGTCACTGTTATAATCACCCACCACCATAACCATCATCTTCATTACTATCATCATCACCACCCCACCATTATAATCACCTACTACCGCCATCATCTTCATCATTATCACCACCATTACCAACACCATCATCACCACTACCACCACCACCACCATCACCACCACCATCATCATCATCATCATCATCATCATCACCACCACCACCACCATCATCATCATCATCATCATCATCATCATCATCATCATCTTCATTATCATCATCATCATCATCACCACCACCATCATTACTACCATCATCACCACCACCATCATCATCATCATCTTCATCATCATCTTTATCATCATCATCATCATCATCATCATCATCATCATCACTATCATTTGACTGATCATACTTAACTGCTATTCCATGTTTTTACTACAAGCTACCTTGCTCCAACTGCCACAAGAAATGTACAAAAATCCAAAGCTATGCAAACTTTTCCAATCACTTTAAATATTCAAATTATATCTTTTGGTAAAAATCAAGGTTTGTAATAGTGTAAATTAAACTTTATGAAGCTGCATGTTAATTTGACAAGTATTAAATTATGGTGAAGGGATTTATCAATTAATTATTAATGTTTGATTGTTTGTTTGTTTGTTTGTTTGTTTGTTTGTTTGTTTGTTTAAAAATATAGCGTTACATTTAATGTCATTTACAGTTATAGATATATATATACTCACTTTAGGGTCAACTTATGATGTTGTGAATATTCAGTGTTAAGATTATTAATGTTTTGTTCTGTTGCACCAAGCAATGTAGAAAACACTAAAATAAAAAAAACTTTATTTGTTTCAACTTGTTCTAATAATATTGAGTGTGAATAAAGACTTTGTAAAAAAAATATGGAATGAATGAAATCCTTTTCTCTCATCACATTTTGAACCTTTGAAGTGTTTTTGTCACCAATATTCCACCATATGCAACAGTTCCCATGTGCAATAGGCCTTTTCCAAAATTTGCCATGGTGGCACTGTACTTCCTGCCTGTCTGTACCTTGGGGGTATACATGGTATAGGTTACTTTGTTAATCATAGAGCACTGCTGCTTTCCTTGCTGTCTGAACAATACGAAAAACTTCCCTGATTTACACTTCTACAGGATACTAAGGGACAAAGTGCATAAGTAATGGTACTATGAGGTGATGATACCCTGGGCCCAATTTGAGTGAGGATGCTGTATTCGTAATTTCCTGTTTGCAGTCTGGAATGGCTAATAAGTCTTTACATTTACATTTTCTCTAGACACTTGTGGTTTATATGATTTATATTCTGTCCTGATGTACTACTGTGGAAACCAAGCTTTCAGCACTCTAAGATAGACCCAGACTAGCACTGTAAGTGTTCGATGTAGTAGCTTACACAAGTGGGTTAAAGCAGTGCTTTTGTTGTACACTGGAAGTCTCCCCCAAAACGTACACTGCTGGATCATGGAAGTCATCAGAAATGTCACTCTACTATGAGTACAGTTATTTAAAAACTAAAATCCATTCAATATGTCAACAATATATTTAGTTTGGGTCTATCTTAGTATGCTGAAGCCTAGCTTTCCACTGTCTAAGTACATATTTGTAGACACTTCTGGGAACACAATTAGTTTGTCACATGGATTACATTGCAGATACGACGCATATTATATACACACCAGTGAGAATTGTGTACAAGCGGTAAGAGGAATGTCACATGTAAAGAGACCAATGTAGTCCAAATTATTGAATTTGAGTTTGGATAGCCGCAATAATATTTTACTTCATCTATGGGGATCTATGAGGTCAATATACATGTAGAAGGTATATTTAGATATGTTCTCATCATTCTGTGTATATACATATAGTAATGCAGGTGTAGTGTTTGGGGCAGGTGTCATGGTGTCCTAGACTCTTTCACCACTCAGATAGGTCACACGTCCTTGGGGGCATCGGCCACCGTGCACTAAAAAAAGGCCTGCTTTGTATGTACCGATATCTACCGTATAATTAACAGGTTACTAGTATAAAGAATCATAGAGAGTGGTCCCTTCCACTGTCTGTGAAAGAACGTAACAATAAATCACACGATCACGTGTCATACAACATAGAGGGATTGCATCTTTTACGTATGCTGTGTAGTTGGTTTTAACGTTTTTATGTATGATTGTCCGTAGCAATTGACTGATGGTTCTGATATTAGTGTACATTGGTGGCAGGGGTGGGATGTTATAGCAGTGGAATCGGAGGCAGCGATGGGATGCCAAAATCACAAAACAATTATAATGCAAAGTTAGATAATACAGTGAGCCCATGACAACGTTTTATAGATTTACATTTAGAGAAAGGCTACGTATACGTTCGTGAACCTTCATAAGTTTATAGTTTTGTATTGATAGGATTGTTTGTTCTGTTCTTAGACTAGTTGTTTCACTCACTATGTTTGTTTACTTCCGTCAAATTAAAGGCATTCCACGTCGTAGACAAATAAGCACCTAGTACGCCTAACGGCAGAGGACAAATACGAGAATGCAAGTGTCAATTTTATTTCAACGTTCTAGCATATTTTGATATTTTTGTTTGATACGTCTATGTTCTCTATGTCATCTGTGATCAATTTAATCTACGTCAGTTATGTTCACATCTGTAGTTACTTTATATCATATCTACCTTTCAAACAAAAATCATTTGTGTGTCATTTCTTACATGCCAATCGTAAGTTGCAGGTCTATAGAGAGAGCAGTTAAGCTTACTAAGAATTTACCGCAAATGACATCACCATATAAATATACTCAAAGGAGTAGTAATAATTATGTGTGTCGGTGGTTTGATACACTGTGCCGAGCTGTTTTCCTTGAAATAGGATGACTTGAAAGCATCGCCATCCCGAGTCTGTGGACCATCGTCTGGCTGGGAACTTGAAGGCCAGGCAAATTACACCAACACCAAAAGTAGCATTTTCCGTCACTCGCACAACCTTCTTCGGATCGGATCGGACCGTTTGGAAATGAAAATCGGAGGGTTCCTCTTCAGTCAGCTTTCGCTAACATTGGGGATAATTTTAACGTTTATATCACCAGTTAGTGGTTTCTATTACATCAATATACACAAATAAAGAGAAGAGGCAATACAAGCTACCATTGTGTACTTGAAGAGATATAATGAATTTGTATTGGTTGTGGACATGTGAATTGTCATTGTTTTATTTTCGGGTAAATCGATGCCACACTTTGGTAACAATACGTACAGACATGTAGCGTAATATAAATGTCCATGGTCCAAAAAAGTAAGTTTCGGGAATTACCTTTCTCCAGATCTATTTACAGAGCTAAAAATAAAATAATGTGAGATAGATTTATGAAACTAATGATTCGTACAGCCTAGACATTGAGAAGTACATATGTAATGCTTGCATGGTCCACTCTCTAAAATAATTATATTCTATTTTAATCTTTGGCGACAGATGTTCGTCATATTTTTTTTACAATGGAGTATTGATATCCCTCGTTTTTATGATTAAAAAAATGTATAGCAAATTAAGAGCTCCTAATTCTTTACCATACATTTAAAAAAAGATCATACAGATTGATTCGAGTGCCTGTGGATGATATCGGTTGTAGTTGTGTAACAACATTTTTTCTTTGGGTTAAAGGTCGCTTCATAATGACGTTTATGTATGGGTGCACCGGGCACCTGATTCCTTGTATATTTCTAGACGATCTCCATGCGCCTCGATCGGCTTGTACAGATGACTTAAAACGAAAGATTTTGAAATTATGTCGTTAGAGGGCAGACGTTATACCCAGGATTCAGCGCATACAAAAAATACACGTACAGTTGAGTTAGTTTAGTAAGTCATAGATGGCGTGAAAACAAGCCCACAATTCTAATCCAGAAGACTAGCAAAGTGCTACCACAAGGGGAGAGGTTTCAAGAGACATAGTAAGGAATCAGAAGTCGTATCTTGATCGCAAACTGAGATTTTCACCGCTCAACAACACAGGTACACCCGTACCGGATAATTACTTAATTTCCAATCGCAACAGGTGAGTGAAATCAAGATACGATGATTTGTGGTATGGCGTACGATTCAAAATACATTATATGTGTTACTGCAACAACAACTATCCTATACACGGTACAGATGTTGATAGCAACATAAAGCATATTCATTAGTCGTTACATAGGTCATATTTAGTTAGAGAACGGTGGACAACTAGACAACTGGCGAGAGTCGCCGGTTAATGCCTCTCCCCGAAGATAAGATAAGGATGAACTTTTCGTGTGTCAAGGTGTCAACCCACAAATTGTTCCGATGCAGTAAGAGGAAACGACGACTGGTCATTTAAGAAATGTCAGAACATGTACCTGAATGCGCTTAGACGGCCAATGACCCCATCCATAAAGACTGTCGTTGTTTACAAATTATGGCGAGAGTGACCTTACGTCAACAATTTGACTATTCAACTGGTGGAAGTACTACCCGCATTCAGTATTCAATATAACTTCAAATGACGTCGATTTATGTTTACTTTGTTAAAATCACATTTACAAACAAGTGTTGTGTGTAGGTATATAATTCTTGTCAAACTGTTAGACATCAGTCAGCGTTTTGTTGATCTCATAATATTCTTTGAATCAGTTGTGATAATAATAATATTGGTCCATTGCCATATCTCATTATACAAATGAAAGAAGGGCACTTTTTTTCTTCTTGTCATTAAATAATTCAAACTTTCATTTCATATTATATGACAGAAAAGTAAAATTTTTGCAGTTTGACCTCAGAAAATGTCTTGTTGATGTTTTATGTACAATGTATGGTTAAATGACTGTATTGTAATGTATTCACTTTATTTCTATATGTTATTGTTGTAATGCTTTACCATGCTTGCTATGACATATGTTGTTAGGCAATAAACATTGAGATTGAGATTTCTTCCTTTACATGTTATATTTGCCAGTAACATATACTGAGTCATTCTTTGGTTTGTAAAGTAGTTGACCAAATGACAGTCTATATGTATATAGGGGGGGGGGGGGGGCAAACTGTTATCAATCTCAGTTTGGTTAGGTATTCTCCAAGCAGTGTGAATATAATCGGATGTAGTGAATATGGCATCATTTGCCTCTATTTTGTATATTTTCACTTGTTCATTTTGTTGTTCCAGGAGTGAGCATTACTACCTAGGAAGAACAAGGTGCCCAGAACACTCTCAGAACAACAAAATTGAAAAAGAAAAACACGACAATGTATCAAATTTCAATGTAATTGATATCCCTGATGAAAGTTGCAACATTCAGTCATGTGATTAGGCACCATAAACAAATGTCTGTCTGTCTCTGTCTCTGTCTGTCTGTCTGTCTGTCTGTCTGTCTGTCTGTCTGTCTGTCTGTCTGTCTGTCTGTCTGTCTGTCTGTCTGTCTGTCTGTCTGTCTGTCTGTCTGTCTGTCTGTCTCTTTGTTTCTGTTTCTGTCTCTGTCTCTGTCCCACTCTGGGCTATTGGAGGCACATGTACAGACACTGTTACAAGTAAAATTACATAAATTATTGAAAAACATTTTCTTTTGAGCTGTATACTAATGCTACACAGAATGACTACATATTTATCATATTTCGTGTAGCATAAACAGTAAAGTGTTTCTGGGCAAGACATTTCTCCGTTTATATGTGGTACACATGTACTAATAACAGCAACCATGATCAGTAGTAAATATTGTACAGATGTTGTCAGTCTTGAGGGCAGGGTGTGGTAGTGAGTACATCTGATCTACACAATGTACTATTTTTGACAAAATAAGTGTACTAAGTGATGCTTGTTATTATTGCATGCATCCATACTTTTCTTCTCCTGTACCAACTTAGATAAATATTATGAAAAGTTTATCATACTTTTTATAATTATAAGTACTTAATGTAATCTATCCAGAATCCATCCTATGCATGTATTTTTTCTGATTGGTTTGAAATAGGAACATTTTTTTTAACCATTGGACTTTTCTTTTCTTTTATTGTATACTAAATTGTCAATGTTGTTACAACGATGAATGCCTGGACATCATTTGGAAAAATGAAAGTGAATTCTTAACCCAGGCCACAGTATTTATGAGTTAAAAATTATAGCAGTGGAAATTATTAGTTAGTATCCTTTTGATGTTTTAACAAGTACTTCATATGCTGATGATTAATAACAAGACAACATGAATCGAAGACTGTGTAAAAATACACAGATTTGTTTTCTTTGTTCATTTTGTGCTGTTCATTGGATATTCAAAATAAAACTATTCCTTACATTTATTGAAGTGTTTTATAAATTTGTCATTTGTATATATATTTTTGTTGTAGGTACCATCTGGTGAAAAATGACTGTTTTGGTTCGATACTTCACCTTACAGATTTGTGTGCTGGTCTTACTAGCAGTTACACTGGCTGACAATTCTAACAATGTTGGTATGTATAATTTACAGTGAAACATCATACATAAAATTATACCATGCATGAGCTATTTAGAACAAAAAGTATGGAATTCATACTCTGGTGATTCTATGTCATGACAACGTGTGTCTACGTTACTGGCTCTACTGTGTTTTAGTCAAAACGTTCAAAATTACCATTACTTTCCCCGATTTTTCTTTGATATTACTGGTGCTGGTATAATTACGTTGTTCTCCAATATTTTTCTTTATTCAGCTGGAAAATACTCGTGACCTAAGGGGTTGTCACTACTTCAGTCTATAGACTTGTAGTTACAAAGGCCCCTTAGGTCACTGGTACATTTTGTATTTTCCTAATTGGCTGAACAAAGAAAAATATAGGGGAATAACATCTAAATATTAGAAATTGCCCTGTTGTAATATTAAGGTAATTTTTGAGCATGAAAAATGAGTCAAAATTAAATGAGTTACATGTATCTTGCAAAACTGTGATCATTCAAACACGGTTTTTCAAGTTACTAACATTTTTTATGAATATTGCTGCCATGGCAACAAATAAGGATTAATTAGACACAAATGTGTGACACTTGATAATTTTATATTTAATGTCATTTATTTTAAACTACTTTGAATTTTACTAATGTGCAATGCATATATATATATATATATATATATACAGGGAATAGGGATGTTATAAGTCGTTACTTGGAGTTTCATGCTTCCTCTGTGATCATCAGACAACTAATAAATTGAGATGGCATACATATCGACCTTGACAATCTCAATTTATCAGTCACCTGATGATCCTTTAGGTAACAACTTATAGCATCCTTATTCTTTGAATTTAGTACATAATATATGATATATATATATTATTATTATTATATATATATATATATATATATATATATATATATATATATATATATATATATATATATATATATATATATATATATATATATATATATATATATATATATATATATATATATATATATATATATATATATATATATATATATATATATATATATATATATATATATATATATATATTTAGGCTCATATTTTGAATACAGCAGAACCAGTGACTGTGATGTAGACATGTGTTGTTGTGATATACAAAGACCAGGGTATAAATTCCATATTTTTGGCTTGTGCATGGTAAAATGTCTGATATCTCTTTATTCCAGGAGAAGAAAATGACAATCCATGTATGACTAAATCTGTGACTGGTCCGTGTAGGGCCTACCTTCAACGTTGGGCCTGGGACTCAATCCGAAAGGACTGTGTTAGGTTTATATATGGAGGCTGTCAGGGTAATGGAAATAATTTTCTGACGAAAGAAGAATGTGTAGACTCATGTTTAACCAAAATAGGTAAGTAGTAGTCTTTCATTGGTAAGTAGTAGTCTGTCATGGTTTGTTGTGTTGTTTGTACGTCATAATTTATTTACATGTAAAGCTAAGTGGTCATGCACTGGGCATCTTCAGTTATCCTGCTTACAGTAGTCAAGATACATTATTAGCCCCCCCCCCCCCCCTTCCTTTGTAATCTCTGTTTGTCTTGTCTATGTTTTCAAACGATTAAAGTAGCCACATCCCCAAAAGTCGGTATCAAAAACCTTTGTTAAATTTACATAATCATATGTAAATAACATGTAAATTATCACATGTCCACTACATGTCCATGATGTTGCTTTGTCTACATTTAGCAATGTATGTACATTTGCATAATTTGCTCAAGAGTAATAATAGTTTGACGAGTTATCATGGTTGCAGGGACTGCAGGCTATCATCAACCAGGCTATTAGGCAAAAATTTTTCAAATCGTTATTATCAGTTTTGACAGTGTAATCAAGACAAGTAGAGAAGATGGGGCTTGGAACCGGCTAATGATGTATCTCGACTACATAGTAAACACGCTAGGCTAGGAGGTACAACCAGCTAACGATGTATCTCAACAGTGCAGTAAACATGATAGGCTAGGAGGTACAACCTGCTAATGATGTATCTTGACAGCACAGTAAACAGGCTAACCTTCGGTGTGCATATAGGTGTGTTTTGGAATATTTACAAACAAGAGTTTGATACTAAATGTAACCTTATCAAGTTCCTAATCCTGGTCTTGGTAGCGAGTTGACCGATGTTTGGCGTAGTGGGTAAGGAAAGATAACCAAAGTCGTAGAGTATACTCAAAACACTACATTCTTTATTGCTACTTGTGGTACACTAAAAGTTACAAGCCAAGGATAATGGGTAACCCAACCCCTAATGAATATTCATGTACCTGGTCATGAATAGTAATGCATGGAATAGGCAGGGCACATGTCACATACCTCCCCCCCTTCTTTTGATGAAAACTGGGTTCTTCATCATAAAGGCAGTAACCTAAATTACATAACACTACTGCTATTCCATGTTGGTCAAGCAGGATAATATAGATCTGAGTGTACATAGGGTAACGCTAATGTTTCGCCAAAATACACTCAGTGGTAAGATTGTACTATTGTATCATAGCCTGCTCAACCTCACACATGCTAATTACTCGCACTCTATCTCACATAACTCATGCCATGCCCTGGATAGTGCATCAGCTTCTCATTATCAATTCCCCGTTTTATGCCGTTCGGTGAACTGATGTGTTACCTGATATACCACCTAACCATGTTCATCACCAGTAGCTATTAAACGTCAATCTCGCTGTCACCACTGATGTACATCACCGGTGCCAGTACTATGACTAACCTGCGGAACCACTCGTTCCTCCATTGGTGTTGCTGTAACACCAGAAGCTAGTTACTCTCTTTACTTTAGCTTCCTTTTCATCTATTGTTTTCTGTTGTCTTCTGCCGACAACTAGAGTCCATGCTGCATTTTGGCTTCCCTTTGATTTCATAGTTTCATTACCCAGCAGAATATCATATGGTATGCCCTCACACACACACACCAACTCATAATGATCCAGAAAATGCCTCGCGTTTAAGGTCAATGATAGCCATTGGTACTGCATTGTATCACCGGTTCCTGTGAGCCAAAGTAAACAGGAGTGTATGTATGTCCTATGCTGTGTGACACTTGGTTTCACCATGATAAAATGTCACATGTCATACTAAAACTAACACATGTCGCACTAAAATTCAAAAGTTTTGTGTTTTCTTTGTCAAAAGATCATGTGTAATGCCAACAGTGTTTCCTCTGGGTCAAAAAATTTACTAGCAATTTGGCTAATTTGCCTCAAAATTTATTAGCCAAACCAGACTTTCAATTAGCCAAACTTTTGTGATAAAAATGAACTTATATAAATAAAGACAATAACGCAAAATTGTATGTTTTTACTTTGTTTATTTACATACATTTTTCATGTCATGTTGGCAAATGTACGGTTCTCATCTTTACTTTGAAGTTGTAGCACCAAACATCGAGGTTTTAGTCAGTTCTCATTGTAACTATTTTCTAAATCAATGTGCAGTGTGACCTGTGAAATTTGAATATGACCCATCGTATGCATAACGTTTCAACAGTTTCATGTGCCCCATGACCATTTCCTGATGTGGAGAGCACATCTTGGGTAGTTTAGAAACTACGCTATGTTATCATTACTTATCCACGTGATTGGTTACTTATTAACATGTGGTGAGAAAGGGTTTCAATTGATAGCACGGCCATTACGGCAAAGCATCTTCCCTCACCAGTGAAGCGATGATCGAATGGACCACATCGTTGGACAGTCTATGCTGAAAACTAAAACTCACTAAAACTGAAACTTTTTCTTTTTGAGCTTCGTTACAAGATCGAATGCATTACGTGAATTTACCGTTCACTACACCATGCCCTCCATCTGTTTCGTACGTTATGTCTCGTGCAAGAGTAAACAAATATCGTGAATTATGAGTTAACATTTCTCCTGCACAGTGGAAGGGCCCGGTAGTAAAGACAACTCATCTTCCATCGCCTCTTGCATGTGACGAACTACTTGATCAAATTTTACAAGCATGGATCGCATGATCAGATGCTGAAAGTTTTACACTACGGAACTTACAAGTTTGTTGGATGGGAAGTTATTTGCATTGCTGATGTAACAATTTTATGATTTGTTTAATTTTTGAGGGACGCACAATGTGTACACTTCCTTCTAAATGTAATACAATGTAGTGGCTTTGCAAGTTTGGCTAATTGTATCAAAAATATTCTCACCAAGGGACAGAAAGAGAAGCAAAATGGTACAAGAGAACAGATCAAACCACGATATACCTTTGGATTATACATGATGCTTAAAAAATTCATGAAATATGTGCAATTTAACATCAAACTCCTATGTAATCCTTATGGGTTCATCAATAACATAACACTAACAGTAACATTATAACCTGGGACTGAAATCTTGGCCTTTAAGGTATAGGCACTCAGAACTGATGAATATTCAGTGTGCAACTCTATCTTGAATATATTATTGAGGTTATTGGGTTCTAAAATGTTTGAGAAAACCCCTTACCATGACTGTCATTTTTATTTGTGAACAGAGCCAACAAAGACCAAGAAAGGAGTCTGTCCTCTTTTGAAAGATGATGGAATGTGTGAAAACATGTGTGAGTATGACGACAGTTGTCCTGGTGATTTAAAGTGTTGTAGTAATGATTGTGGACGTGTCTGTCATGCACCAGCCGATCCTGGTGTGTTTGAGCCAGAAGGAAAACCTGGTAAATGCCCCAGTAAATCAGCAAATTCAGACCCAGAGAATGGATGTCTTGATGTTTGTTACATTGATGATCAGTGTCCAGGTCATCAAAAGTGCTGCCCCAATCACTGTGGATCTTCATGTGTTGATTCCATTACTGATGTTGAACCAGGTGAGAAAAGAAATTTATTTGAATAATTTTGTAGATAATTGCCCTTATCACCTTGATTCACCCTGTATGACCATTTGCTGGTCAACTAGGTGAGAAGACATATTAATTTGAACAATTTTGTATATAATTGCCCTTATCACCTTGGTTCACCCTGTATGACCATTTGCTGGTCAACTAGGTGAGAAGAGAAATTAATTTGAATAATTATTGCCCAATTATGGTATCATCACTTGTTGTGAATGAAGTCAAACTTGATGAAAACAGATTGTGCATATATATCTCTTTTGAGTTTCTTGCGATTTGTGGAGAATCATTACTTTTTAAAGAAAATCAGAATATCAATGTTTTTAAAAAACTTTGAAAGTGTCATATTTCAGAATTTTTATAATGTTTCTGTGTCAAGTTGTTTCTATTTAGTGTTTGTAGATGTGTTTATATATTTTGTTCTGTGTTTGTTGTATCGTTTGCTTTTCTCCAAGTGTGACCTATTTTGATAGCTTGCAAGAATTCAGTAACTTTATACACAGGAGCAACACTGTGCCAGAGCAGGGTATAACTGAACATAACAAAACAGTGCTATGAATTGCATCTCTGAAGTGGCCATGGCAGTTAAGACTGAAGTTAATATCTCCAAGCTAATGCTTCAAGTAAGCTAAACTAAATAATGTGATGTCAATTGACTTAAATATTATATTTTCACAGAGTTAGAATGTGCCAAGAATTGGACAACTCATAATGGTACATGTTATAAGTTTGTAAGTGAGAGTGTAAGCCATATCAAAGCATCTACACATTGTAGTCACCTTCATCCACAAGCTCACCTAGCTTATTTGAAGACTGAATGGGAGGTGACCTGGGTCAAAAGCTTTCTCCGCAAACTAGATGACTGTAAGTTTTTACTTCGTACATTTTATGTGCAACTTTAGTCAGATTTGATACACAAGTTTATTAATTTCCATTTTGTATGGTTTTAGTTACTGTAGCATAAAGATAACACAGACACAAAATTTCCAATGATTTTCAGCCTTGTTCCCACTCTACTGTTTAATTAGCCACTAACATGCCTAACAACTATTGTACTGTAATTGGTCTTTTTAACAACTCACAGGGGTTCTTCACATTCATCTCACAGCTTCATACATAGCTATGGCTATAATGAAATTATGGCACATACGGTACTTTGCAAAATATGGGGTACCTTCTTGTGATGCTGAATTTTCCTTCCACCAGTGTGTGTGTGTGTGTGTGTGTGTGTGTGTGTGTGTGTGTGTGTGTGTGTGTGTGTGTGTGTGCGTGTGCGTGTGTGTGCATGCGTGCATGCGTGCGTGCATGCATGCATGCTTGCATGAGTCTTATTAACTAACAAATTTGAATTCTTTTTTATTATGTTCCACAAGTTGAAAATGACATTGGTGTTTGGATTGGTCTGAGGGTTGAAAACCATGAATTGATTTGGAATGATGGATCTCTTCTGACCTACTCAACTGAGTATAATGTAGAAATACTAGAACAAAATGATCCCTGTCTATGTCTACATGACAGTACTGATGGATACAATACTGTGTCCTGTGATGATGAAAAACAGTACCTTTGTCAGTACCAGTTACAAGGTATGTATGAAATCTTTTTCTGACAGATTCATTGTCCAACAATTGACATACATCATATTTCTGTAGATATACAAGCTTATTCAGTACATTAGGCCACCAGCGTAATTATACTTATAAATATATAGATCCAGAAGACAGAGTTACAAGTGATATAAACATCACAGAAGCTGAATTAAATGTTACTTAGGATCTTGTCCCTAGATTTAAAACTATATGCAACAAATTTGACACTGGATTGACTTAACAGAAGCACAAACTAGATCTCACTTTAAGGGATCATTTTCATAGTATGTATCACAACCACTTAAAAGTGATTAGGGCATCATATTTATTAGTGTTTGATTTGGTGTTCTTGAATGTCTAGTCATAACATGTAGGAAAAGAACGGAGAGATATTGATAAACGCTTGTTATGTCCATATCACACGTACATTGTATTGAGAATAAAATACACATGAAATAACTTGAACTATAGAATGTACATCGTATGTCAGATTTGTTCATGAGTTTGTGTCTCCTAAGTGTTTATTACCTTTAGATAAAGTCATGAATATTCAGTGTGCATTCATGAATATTTATATATGCTAAGTCCCATGATGCAACGGTGCACCAGTGTGAGAATAATAGAGGTGAAATAGAGTTTCAATTTGGTGTTTCCATGGCAATCAGTCAAATTTTTTATGTGATGGGAAATCATAAAAATGACTTCAGAACCCAAAGTTTATCAAGTTTATAACCTAGGTAGCATTCCCTTTAAATGCAAATATGATCCTTCATGCCCATACTTTAAAATGTATTATATTCTCTTGTTGACATGCTCAGTGATACTCTCTAGGTATATACCCAAGAAAATGAAATTTGTGCACAGTAAAGCAACTCTTTTGTAGCATTATGCAAATTAGATCTTTTAGATATATATAGAGCAAGATTCCCTTCCAAGTCCTCTTGAACCCAAAAATAATGGTCAAACTTACAACTATTAATCTGAAGATTTTTTTTAATTAGGAAAAGCCAGTTTTAATAATCCATTATTTTATATTTGTAGACATATCTGCACAGCAACAGTCGAATGAAGATTCAAATAAAAACTTTGGTAAGTTTAAAAATATTGTATTTTAGACGATTTGGATCAGCTGCTTTCATTACCACTCTAACCCTATGTTTACTGTATAACTGTTTAGATTTACAAGAAACTAAGAACTTATAGGGTTAATACTAAGAGTATCTCTTATTACATTATATACCTGTTAATAGTTGAACTGGTGCACATGCATGCTAGCAGTGCAAATACCAAAAACATTATTGTATACCTGCATGCAAACAATATGCAAATGAGTACACTATTGTTCATATACACAAAATCGTGTAACTGCACAGTATGATTTTTATGAAAATTTGCTGTTCTGGTTACACTTAATATGTAATTCGAGTGCCAGTGTTGGTACTCAGATATTTGCACTCAAGCTTGAAGTGTTCCTGCTGTGATTTCACTTGCTAAATTGTGAAAGTGAGGCTGCTGAGAACACACTCATGTAAATAACCGGAGTACATCACAGTTTCCCTTGGGCATCACAGGGTTCTATCATGATAGCATCTGTACATATGTACCTGTGATGACTTGCATCCATATGAGTGTATACTACTCTATTGGTTCATAGTATTACAATACAGTGCAATACCATAAACATTGTATTGCAAATAACACACAATAACACACACAAATGAAATCATATGAAAGTATACATGTAGCTATGTTTTGATGAAGTTTGCTGTTGTGGACATATGTATATAACACTGTATGTTAATCATGGAAGCACAATGATGGAGTTCTTTTCTTTCACTTTTGATTTGGAAACACTTTAAGTTTAATTCAATGCCTCCAGTGGAATTGGATCATTCTGTCAGATCCAGTTAGACACTGAAGAAGGAAAAGTAATTTGTTCAAAACATGTCTGTTTCTCAATCAAGAGAACTTATATATAAAACGTGTTATGGTAAAATACCAAAACCCCCATGATGTGCAAATGCAAGTGTTTGTATTCAGGGTATTCAGGAACTCATACTTGTTATGTGATGTGCTGTATTTTCACCTGATTTGCTTGTGAAAGTAGTAAACACAACAACCACCTGTCTAAATATCCCAAATACACCATACTTGCCCTCATGGCTGTCATAATAGTGATTAGTAATTATCTGTTTATCTTACAGTGGTTGACATGTACATCGTTGTTGGCATCACAGCGACAGTCATTTTGTCTCTGTTTGTAGTTGGATTACTGCTGTACAAGAAATACCGCAGACGTGTCATATGGACAGGAGACAATGAACGAACAGTTGTCAAATATGAAGGCTATGAACCTGTTCTCCTCTAGATACACACTCACACAATCAATAGTCTGTTGTGATAATCAGAAGATATATTACTAGATGGATGATAATCAGAAGATTTATTAGATGGATGATAATTATCAGTAGCCTGATTATTGGAATGGATGATAACGTTAAAAAGAGAATGTTATAATTATTTAGAATTCAAAGAAAAGAAACACAGAAACACTCAAATAATTCTCACCCTCGCCTGTGTTCATTTGAATGAACGATAACTTTGATGATTCAATGTCAAAATATTCATGCATTCAGAGAAACACTAAGCAATTCCCATGTGATAATTTGTGTTGTTGGTTTCATATTACAGGCAGTCTATTTTTATAAACACATTTAAGAATTAGAGATGCACTTTTAGAAGTGTAATCTTTGAAGAACATATCTATTGATTAATAAGTCTAAGCTGTTGACCGTACATTTACAAAATAAATAACTTTATATTCCTGCAAGACTATCATATATTTGTACAATTTGTAACATGTTCAAAGTTCTTTATTTCTTCTACAATGCAAACCACTTTTACACATAATAATATGTTATGTTTTTTTTAGGAAATATGAATTGTAAAAAAATGCAGGTGAAGATTTTTTGTTCATATGAAGTAGTTTCTTAGAAGGATTAGTCAGGAATATGTCAGATATACCCAGGAGAGAGAGATGGATATTTTTTATAGACCTTTATGTACAACTGTTGACATCAGACCATGGACAAACAGAAGTAATTACAAACAGGGAAAGTAAACAAATGCATTGGATTAGTAACATTTGGCAAAGCATGTCAGGGGGGCACACCATGGTGTGACAAGAACAGTTTTATGGCATCTCTGTGTACATGAAATGCCAGGAGGACTGTTTGTGAATTAGACTCTCTCACAGTCCTCAAAGCTTCGCATAAATAGCTAAAACTTGGGTTGTTTTGTATATATCTACTGCATAATTGTACTCATATACTAGTATCCCAGTATCCCTAGCCCTGTACTCAGTGCGCCCTCATTGATCACATAGAGCATTTTGTTGATGTGTTAGGCGAAGCTCTCGAAGCACAGTACAGGGCTAGTGATACTGGGATACTATAAGTATATGAGTACAATTATGCAGTAGATAGATACAAAACAACCCAAGTTTTAGTTATTTATGCAAAGCTTCAAGGACTGTGAGACAGTCTATTTGTGAATGTGAACGATCTGATAAAGAGGTCATAAAACTGTTCTTATCACATGATGAAATGTAATACAAGTTTCTGTTCTTGCAACCTTGGTAAGCTATAGAAGAATATAGGGTTGAATCAGGGTTTTAAAAATAAAGATACTTTGACAACATGTGATAATAACATATAGTCACATTTATTGACCATTTCACAATTACCTTGTCAAAAGAAGATGACCTAGTAGTGCCTTCTGTGTATTTACTTTTAAGAAATTAGTCCATCATGTGTAACTAAAAAAGTTCATAGACTGCAGACATGTTTTAATAATGCACAATTTGTTTTCATTACTTCGCATATGAATTGAATGATGGGTCAAAAATGAAAAAAAAAATAATCTGGAAAAGTAAAAAACTATGTTTTTTCTTCAAGCTTGATTCTAAAGTTATGTAAATGGAATTGTGTATTTTCATATGAGCTTGATGAAATGTATAGTGTAATGCTACGTATCTCATGTCATACTATGATATAACCCTATGATTGACACACTAGTGTAAGTATGGCATACATAGGTTATTTGCACTAGTGCTTGCAGTGTTCTCTGTCACTGTATTTCTAATGAGTCTAGGAAGTGAAAGTGCAGCAGGAAACACTACAAGCATGTGTGTTAATACCCGAAGTACCCACACTGGAACTCACATGGATTGGGTTCTGTTATTATTACATATGTTGATTCAAAATTTCTGTAAAAATTACACTGCAATCTCGCACTTTCATATACAAGGAACGATTGTTCCATCATTTGCATATCATTTGCATACAGGTATGAGATAATATTTTCGGTATTGCACTACATATAGTACTAATTACTTTGATGCATGGTACATTCTTACAATTTGTATTGTTAGATATCAATGATTTTGTTTGTATATATATTACATCTCAGATTTAGTTCACCACATATTAAATTTACTTTGCTTCTTGAGACATGTAATGGCTTGATTGGATGATTGACTGTAACTACAGAATTCTATTTTTGAAAGTAAAAAGGTGGTGTATAGTGAACTCTCTTTTGATTGTAGAATTTAAATAAAAATAAGGATATCCAAACTTATATTACATGTAACTGTCTAATTGTGTTAGTGTGTTATTTTTCAAATGGAACTACAGGAAGTTTATCTCCATCCATGGACAGATCTACTTGCAGTGTACTGTTAATGTTATTAAAGATGTGTTTGTATCTTCCACCCAAAAGCCAAATTGAGCATGCTCAGATGCAAAGGATTGTGGGAATATTTGTAGCTTTGGTAATATCAACTGAATGATGAATTGGAGATTTACCATTCAAAGGTTTGGACATTGGCAATAGATGTCTTTTGTCTATGGTGTGGGTAACCAAGACTAGATTATTTGACATTGGCATTAGATGTCTTTTGTCTATGGTGTGGGTAACCAAGACTAGATTATTTGACATTGGCAATAGATGTCTTTTGTCTATGGTGTGGGTAACCAAGACTAGATTATTTGACATTGGCAATAGATGTCTTTTGTCTATGGTGTGGGTAACCAAGACTAGATTATTTGACATTGGCAATAGATGTCTTCTGTCTATGGTGTGGGTAACCAAGACTAGATTATTTGACATTGGCAATAGATGTCTTTTGTCTATGGTGTGGGTAACCAAGACTAGATTATTTGACATTGGCATTAGATGTCTTTTGTCTATGGTGTGGGTAACCAAGACTAGATTATTTGACATTGG
The DNA here is from genome assembly GCF_964340395.1 of Glandiceps talaboti. Lineage (NCBI taxonomy): Eukaryota > Metazoa > Hemichordata > Enteropneusta > Spengelidae > Glandiceps > Glandiceps talaboti. The sequence continues at coordinate 19,826,671 of NC_135564.1, read as the reverse complement.
CAATAAATGTCTTTTGTCTATGGTGTGGGTAACCAAGACTAGATTATTTGACATTGGCAATAGATGTCTTCTGTCTATGGTGTGGGTAACCAAGACTAGATTATTTGACATTGGCAATAAATGTCTTTTGTCTATGGTGTGGGTAACCAAGACTAGATTATTTGACATTGGCATTAGATGTCTTCTGTCTATGGTGTGGGTAACCAAGACTAGATTATTTGACATTGGCAATACCGGTAGATGTCTTTTGTCTATGGTGTGGGTAACCAAGACTAGATTATTTGACATTGGCAATAAATGTCTTTTGTCTATGGTGTGGGTAACCAAGACTAGATTATTTGACATTGGCATTAGATGTCTTCTGTCTATGGTGTGGGTAACCAAGACTAGATTATTTGACATTGGCAATAGATGTCTTCTGTCTATGGTGTGGGTAACCAAGACTAGATTATTTGACATTGGCAATAGATGTCTTTTGTCTATGGTGTGGGTAACCAAGACTAGATTATTTGACATTGGCAATAGATGTCTTCTGTCTATGGTGTGGGTAACCAAGACTAGATTATTTGACATTGGCAATAGATGTCTTCTGTCTATGGTGTGGGTAACCAAGACTAGATTATTGGACATTGGCAATAGATGTCTTTTGTCTATGGTGTGGGTAACCAAGACTAGATTATTTGACATTGGCAATAGATGTCTTCTGTCTATGGTGTGGGTAACCAAGACTAGATTATTTGACATTGGCAATAGATGTCTTTTGTCTATGGTGTGGGTAACCAAGACTAGATTATTGGACATTGGCAATAGATGTCTTTTGTCTATGGTGTGGGTAACCAAGACTAGATTATTGGACATTGGCAATAGATGTCTTTTGTCTATGGTGTGGGTAACCAAGACTAGATTATTGGACATTGGCAATAGATGTCTTTTGTCTATGGTGTGGGTAACCAAGACTAGATTATTGGACATTGGCAATAGATGTCTTTTGTCTATGGTGTGGGTAACCAAGACTAGATTATTTGACATTGGCAATAGATGTCTTTTGTCTATGGTGTGGGTAACCAAGACTAGATTATTTGACATTGGCAATAAATGTCTTCTGTCTATGGTGTGGGTAACCAAGACTAGATTATTTGACATTGGCAATAGATGTCTTTTGTCTATGGTGTGGGTAACCAAGACTAGATTATTTGACATTGGCAATAAATGTCTTTTGTCTATGGTGTGGGTAACCAAGACTAGATTATTTGACATTGGCATTAGATGTCTTCTGTCTATGGTGTGGGTAACCAAGACTAGATTATTTGACATTGGCATTAGATGTCTTTTGTCTATGGTGTGGGTAACCAAGACTAGATTATTTGACATTGGCAATAGATGTCTTTTGTCTATGGTGTGGGTAACCAAGACTAGATTATTTGACATTGGCATTAGATGTCTTTTGTCTATGGTGTGGGTAACCAAGACTAGATTATTTGACATTGGCAATAGATGTCTTTTGTCTATGGTGTGGGTAACCAAGACTAGATTATTTGACATTGGCAATAGATGTCTTTTGTCTATGGTGTGGGTAACCAAGACTAGATTATTTGACATTGGCATTAGATGTCTTTTGTCTATGGTGTGGGTAACCAAGACTAGATTATTTGACATTGGCATTAGATGTCTTTTGTCTATGGTGTGGGTAACCAAGACTAGATTATTTGACATTGGCATTAGATGTCTTTTGTCTATGGTGTGGGTAACCAAGACTAGATTATTTGACATTGGCAATAGATGTCTTCTGTCTATGGTGTGGGTAACCAAGACTAGATTATTTGACATTGGCATTAGATGTCTTCTGTCTATGGTGTGGGTAACCAAGACTAGATTATTTGACATTGGCAATAGATGTCTTCTGTCTATGGTGTGGGTAACCAAGACTAGATTATTTGACATTGGCAATAGATGTCTTTTGTCTATGGTGTGGGTAACCAAGACTAGATTATTTGACATTGGCAATAGATGTCTTCTGTCTATGGTGTGGGTAACCAAGACTAGATTATTTGACATTGGCAATAGATGTCTTCTGTCTATGGTGTGGGTAACCAAGACTAGATTATTGGACATTGGCAATAGATGTCTTTTGTCTATGGTGTGGGTAACCAAGACTAGATTATTTGACATTGGCAATAGATGTCTTCTGTCTATGGTGTGGGTAACCAAGACTAGATTATTTGACATTGGCAATAGATGTCTTTTGTCTATGGTGTGGGTAACCAAGACTAGATTATTGGACATTGGCAATAGATGTCTTTTGTCTATGGTGTGGGTAACCAAGACTAGATTATTGGACATTGGCAATAGATGTCTTTTGTCTATGGTGTGGGTAACCAAGACTAGATTATTGGACATTGGCAATAGATGTCTTTTGTCTATGGTGTGGGTAACCAAGACTAGATTATTGGACATTGGCAATAGATGTCTTTTGTCTATGGTGTGGGTAACCAAGACTAGATTATTTGACATTGGCAATAGATGTCTTTTGTCTATGGTGTGGGTAACCAAGACTAGATTATTTGACATTGGCAATAAATGTCTTCTGTCTATGGTGTGGGTAACCAAGACTAGATTATTTGACATTGGCAATAGATGTCTTTTGTCTATGGTGTGGGTAACCAAGACTAGATTATTTGACATTGGCAATAAATGTCTTTTGTCTATGGTGTGGGTAACCAAGACTAGATTATTTGACATTGGCATTAGATGTCTTCTGTCTATGGTGTGGGTAACCAAGACTAGATTATTTGACATTGGCATTAGATGTCTTTTGTCTATGGTGTGGGTAACCAAGACTAGATTATTTGACATTGGCAATAGATGTCTTTTGTCTATGGTGTGGGTAACCAAGACTAGATTATTTGACATTGGCATTAGATGTCTTTTGTCTATGGTGTGGGTAACCAAGACTAGATTATTTGACATTGGCAATAGATGTCTTTTGTCTATGGTGTGGGTAACCAAGACTAGATTATTTGACATTGGCAATAGATGTCTTTTGTCTATGGTGTGGGTAACCAAGACTAGATTATTTGACATTGGCATTAGATGTCTTTTGTCTATGGTGTGGGTAACCAAGACTAGATTATTTGACATTGGCATTAGATGTCTTTTGTCTATGGTGTGGGTAACCAAGACTAGATTATTTGACATTGGCATTAGATGTCTTTTGTCTATGGTGTGGGTAACCAAGACTAGATTATTTGACATTGGCAATAGATGTCTTCTGTCTATGGTGTGGGTAACCAAGACTAGATTATTTGACATTGGCATTAGATGTCTTTTGTCTATGGTGTGGGTAACCAAGACTAGATTATTTGACATTGGCATTAGATGTCTTTTGTCTATGGTGTGGGTAACCAAGACTAGATTATTTGACATTGGCATTAGATGTCTTCTGTCTATGGTGTGGGTAACCAAGACTAGATTATTTGACATTGGCAATAGATGTCTTTTGTCTATGGTGTGGGTAACCAAGACTAGATTATTTGACATTGGCAATAAATGTCTTCTGTCTATGGTGTGGGTAACCAAGACTAGATTATTTGACATTGGCAATAGATGTCTTTTGTCTATGGTGTGGGTAACCAAGACTAGATTATTTGACATTGGTATTAGATGTCTTCTGTCTATGGTGTGGGTAACCAAGACTAGATTATTTGACATTGGCAATAGATGTCTTTTGTCTATGGTGTGGGTAACCAAGACTAGATTATTTGACATTGGCAATAGATGTCTTTTGTCTATGGTGTGGGTAACCAAGACTAGATTATTTGTCATTGGCATTAGATGTCTTTTGTCTATGGTGTGGGTAACCAAGACTAGATTATTTGACATTGGCATTAGATGTCTTTTGTCTATGGTGTGGGTAACCAATACTAGATTATTTGACATTGGCATTAGATGTCTTTTGTCTATGGTGTGGGTAACCAAGACTAGATTATTTGACATTGGCATTAGATGTCTTTTGTCTATGGTGTGGGTAACCAAGACTAGATTATTTGACATTGGCAATAGATGTCTTTTGTCTATGGTGTGGGTAACCAAGACTAGATTATTTGACATTGGCAATAGATGTCTTTTGTCTATGGTGTGGGTAACCAAGACTAGATTATTTGACATTGGCATTAGATGTCTTTTGTCTATGGTGTGGGTAACCAAGACTAGATTATTTGACATTGGCAATAGATGTCTTCTGTCTATGGTGTGGGTAACCAAGAGTAGATTATTTGACATTGGCATTAGATGTCTTCTGTCTATGGTGTGGGTAACCAAGACTAGATTATTTGACATTGGCAATAGATGTCTTTTGTCTATGGTGTGGGTAACCAAGACTAGATTATTTGACATTGGCATTAGATGTCTTCTGTCTATGGTGTGGGTAACCAAGACTAGATTATTTGACATTGGCAATAGATGTCTTTTGTCTATGGTGTGGGTAACCAAGACTAGATTATTTGACATTGGCATTAGATGTCTTCTGTCTATGGTGTGGGTAACCAAGACTAGATTATTTGACATTGGCATTAGATGTCTTTTGTCTATGGTGTGGGTAACCAAGACTAGATTATTTGACATTGGCAATAGATGTCTTCTGTCTATGGTGTGGGTAACCAAGACTAGATTATTTGACATTGGCATTAGATGTCTTTTGTCTATGGTGTGGGTAACCAAGACTAGATTATTTGACATTGGCATTAGATGTCTTTTGTCTATGGTGTGGGTAACCAAGACTAGATTATTTGACATTGGCAATAGATGTCTTCTGTCTATGGTGTGGGTAACCAAGACTAGATTATTTGACATTGGCAATAGATGTCTTTTGTCTATGGTGTGGGTAACCAAGACTAGATTATTTGACATTGGCAATAGATGTCTTCTGTCTATGGTGTGGGTAACCAAGACTAGATTATTTGACATTGGCAATAGATGTCTTCTGTCTATGGTGTGGGTAACCAAGACTAGATTATTTGACATTGGCAATAGATGTCTTCTGTCTATGGTGTGGGTAACCAAGACTAGATTATTTGACATTGGCAATAGATGTCTTCTGTCTATGGTGTGGGTAACCAAGACTAGATTATTTGACATTGGCAATAGATGTCTTCTGTCTATGGTGTGGGTAACCAAGACTAGATTATTTGACATTGGCAATAGATGTCTTTTGTCTATGGTGTGGGTAACCAAGACTAGATTATTTGACATTGGCATTAGATGTCTTTTGTCTATGGTGTGGGTAACCAAGACTAGATTATTTGACATTGGCAATAGATGTCTTTTGTCTATGGTGTGGGTAACCAAGACTAGATTATTTGACATTGGCATTAGATGTCTTTTGTCTATGGTGTGGGTAACCAAGACTAGATTATTTGACATTGGCATTAGATGTCTTTTGTCTATGGTGTGGGTAACCAAGACTAGATTATTTGACATTGGCATTAGATGTCTTTTGTCTATGGTGTGGGTAACCAAGACTAGATTATTTGACATTGGCATTAGATGTCTTTTGTCTATGGTGTGGGTAACCAAGACTAGATTATTTGACATTGGCAATAGATGTCTTTTGTCTATGGTGTGGGTAACCAAGACTAGATTATTTGACATTGGCAATAAATGTCTTTTGTCTATGGTGTAGGTAACCAAGACTAGATTATTTGACATTGGCAATAGATGTCTTTTGTCTATGGTGTGGGTAACCAAGACTAGATTATTTGACATTGGCAATAGATGTCTTTTGTCTATGGTGTGGGTAACCAAGACTAGATTATTTGACATTGGCATTAGATGTCTTTTGTCTATGGTGTGGGTAACCAAGACTAGATTATTTGACATTGGCATTAGATGTCTTCTGTCTATGGTGTGGGTAACCAAGACTAGATTATTTGACATTGGCAATATATGTCTTTTGTCTATGGTGTGGGTAACCAAGACTAGATTATTTGACATTGGCAATAGATGTCTTTTGTCTATGGTGTGGGTAACCAAGACTAGATTATTTGACATTGGCATTAGATGTCTTCTGTCTATGGTGTGGGTAACCAAGACTAGATTATTTGACATTGGCAATAGATGTCTTCTGTCTATGGTGTGGGTAACCAAGACTAGATTATTTGACATTGGCATTAGATGTCTTCTGTCTATGGTGTGGGTAACCAAGACTAGATTATTTGACATTGGCAATAGATGTCTTCTGTCTATGGTGTAGGTAACCAAGACTAGATTATTTGACATTGGCATTAGATGTCTTTTGTCTATGGTGTGGGTAACCAAGACTAGATTATTTGACATTGGCATTAGATGTCTTTTGTCTATGGTGTGGGTAACCAAGACTAGATTATTTGACATTGGCATTAGATGTCTTCTGTCTATGGTGTGGGTAACCAAGACTAGATTATTTGACATTGGCATTAGATGTCTTTTGTCTATGGTGTGGGTAACCAAGACTAGATTATTTGACATTGGCAATAGATGTCTTTTGTCTATGGTGTGGGTAACCAAGACTAGATTATTTGACATTGGCATTAGATGTCTTTTGTCTATGGTGTGGGTAACCAAGACTAGATTATTTGACATTGGCATTAGATGTCTTTTGTCTATGGTGTGGGTAACCAAGACTAGATTATTTGACATTGGCAATAGATGTCTTTTGTCTATGGTGTGGGTAACCAAGACTAGATTATTTGACATTGGCAATAGATGTCTTCTGTCTATGGTGTGGGTAACCAAGACTAGATTATTTGACATTGGCAATAGATGTCTTTTGTCTATGGTGTGGGTAACCAAGACTAGATTATTTGACATTGGCAATAGATGTCTTCTGTCTATGGTGTGGGTAACCAAGACTAGATTATTTGACATTGGCAATAGATGTCTTTTGTCTATGGTGTGGGTAACCAAGACTAGATTATTTGACATTGGCAATAGATGTCTTCTGTCTATGGTGTGGGTAACCAAGACTAGATTATTGGACATTGGCAATAGATGTCTTTTGTCTATGGTGTGGGTAACCAAGACTAGATTATTTGACATTGGCATTAGATGTCTTTTGTCTATGGTGTGGGTAACCAAGACTAGATTATTTGACATTGGCATTAGATGTCTTTTGTCTATGGTGTGGGTAACCAAGAGTAGATTATTTGACATTGGCAATAGATGTCTTCTGTCTATGGTGTGGGTAACCAAGACTAGATTATTTGACATTGGCATTAGATGTCTTTTGTCTATGGTGTGGGTAACCAAGACTAGATTATTTGACATTGGCAATAGATGTCTTCTGTCTATGGTGTGGGTAACCAAGACTAGATTATTTGACATTGGCAATAGATGTCTTCTGTCTATGGTGTGGGTAACCAAGACTAGATTATTGGACATTGGCATTAGATGTCTTTTGTCTATGGTGTGGGTAACCAAGACTAGATTATTTGACATTGGCAATAGATGTCTTTTGTCTATGGTGTGGGTAACCAAGACTAGATTATTTGACATTGGCATTAGATGTCTTCTGTCTATGGTGTGGGTAACCAAGACTAGATTATTTGACATTGGCATTAGATGTCTTTTGTCTATGGTGTGGGTAACCAAGACTAGATTATTTGACATTGGCATTAGATGTCTTTTGTCTATGGTGTGGGTAACCAAGACTAGATTATTTGACATTGGCAATAGATGTCTTCTGTCTATGGTGTGGGTAACCAAGACTAGATTATTTGACATTGGCATTAGATGTCTTTTGTCTATGGTGTGGGTAACCAAGACTAGATTATTTGACATTGGCATTAGATGTCTTTTGTCTATGGTGTGGGTAACCAAGACTAGATTATTGGACATTGGCAATAGATGTCTTCTGTCTATGGTGTGGGTAACCAAGACTAGATTATTTGACATTGGCAATAGATGTCTTTTGTCTATGGTGTGGGTAACCAAGACTAGATTATTTGACATTGGCAATAGATGTCTTCTGTCTATGGTGTGGGTAACCAAGACTAGATTATTTGACATTGGCAATAGATGTCTTCTGTCTATGGTGTGGGTAACCAAGACTAGATTATTTGACATTGGCAATAGATGTCTTCTGTCTATGGTGTGGGTAACCAAGACTAGATTATTTGACATTGGCAATAGATGTCTTCTGTCTATGGTGTGGGTAACCAAGACTAGATTATTTGACATTGGCAATAGATGTCTTCTGTCTATGGTGTGGGTAACCAAGACTAGATTATTTGACATTGGCAATATATGTCTTTTGTCTATGGTGTGGGTAACCAAGACTAGATTATTTGACATTGGTATTAGATGTCTTCTGTCTATGGTGTGGGTAACCAAGACTAGATTATTTGACATTGGCAATAGATGTCTTCTGTCTATGGTGTGGGTAACCAAGACTAGATTATTTGACATTGGCATTAGATGTCTTCTGTCTATGGTGTGGGTAACCAAGACTAGATTATTTGACATTGGCAATAGATGTCTTCTGTCTATGGTGTGGGTAACCAAGACTAGATTATTTGTCACAATGGTTTAAATGATGTTATGAAGGTTGAACAGTGAGCCATTCAAATTTATCGGGGGGTGGGGGTGGGGGTGGGGGTGGGGTGTACTATATTTCCCACAATACGCCATTCAAGATGCTGGGTTTGCAAGTGACCTATCCTTGCCAGGAAATTCTCATAGACTTCAAGCTTAATCAGTTAGTCTAGAGACTAATCATTGGGTTTGAGTCTGAAGACTCCAGTGGTTAGTCTCAAGTTAACTCAAATTTTTATTATTTCAATGTATGCTGTCGTTTTCATAATGCTTTGAATATCATGCCATATACTAGTAGCACAATTTGTTGTCCATAACTGAGTAAATATTAAAGTAGTTCTGTCAAAGAGTATTACTGAGGATGATAACCATACAGATTTATGATTAAATATGAAATCAGTATGATATCAAGCTTTTTGCAAGATTACTTTGGGTAGCGAACCATCGAAATGGTGACAACTGTTTGTATAAGAAAGATTAATTTTGATTGGTTGAATGATGACACCTGTTTGTATAAGAAAGATTAATTTTGATTGGGCAGCGTAACATGGTGAGTAATTTCTACCTCCAAGATCGAAATGACGACACTTGCATACATATTGGTATAATAAGAAAGTTTAGTTCCGTTGAACACGTCCAAGAGCTTCACATCAACCCACAAAATTAATCTGTCCGGGAAAAGTTGTAAAGTTCGTGTTGTCGTTCAATGTGAGAATCGTTTTGTTCTCTACCTCTTTGTGTCTAATGATTGGTACTTGGAGGTATGTCAAGTAGACATTTAAGTATGTCAAGAATGTGAACTTGTACTGATGACAGCATACCTTACAAAGAATTTTATAAAACTCTAGGCTTAACAGAGGAAAAAGTTGCGTGGTTTCGATTACGCTCAATTTAGAGGTAGGGTAGGTAGATTTTTTAGTTTATAAATAAATAAATAAATAAATAATTATATATATATATATATATATATATATATATATATATATATATATATATATATATATATATATATATATATATATATATATATATATATATATATAATTATTTATTTATTTATTTATTTATAAACTAAAAAATCTACCTATAAAAAATCTATATATATATATATATCATGTGTGAGTGTTTAATACAGGTAGTTATGTTTTCCACTGTTTTCCATATGGTCTCTGTGTTATTGGTTTCTTCTCATCAGATGTACAGCCATTACAGATTGGAAGAACAGTTTTATATTGTCTTTTTAAGTTGATGTCAGTTGCCGCATCCACTGTTTACTCCGCAATTGTCGTGATTTTTTTCTTCTCAAATACATAACAAAAGTTTAGGATCTGCATGAAAAACTAGGTGGGATCGGGTAACCTGAACCAATTTTTTTTTAGGCCTTAGCAATTAATTATAAGAATTTTATAAAACTTTAGTAATGTATTAAAAGATAGGATAAAGATATGTAGTCATTCCTCCAAGTAGTATACGAATAGTTTAGACGCTCAGCGCATGCTCTCAGCGCTATATTGTACTGTGCGCCCTCATCGACTACATAGGGCTAACCATTCGTTGACGTGTTACTGCATGCAATAACACGTCAACAGATGATTAGCTTATAGACGCAGTACTGTAGCAGTTTCGTTCCACCAATCTCAAGTCATCCTTCTTTGCAAACCCCATAAGAAATTAAAAAAATAAATTTAAAACGAAAAATGTTGAGTCACAAAATAAAATATACAAAATAAATTTAAAAAAGTATTGTAAATAAAAATAAAGCTACAATTATTGTAGCTAACAATTAACCCTATGTCGTCCACGAGGGCACACAGTACAAGAATATTCTAGTGCAATTATATGTGGTAGATATCGGTACATACAAAACAGCCCTTTTATCGATACTCACGAGGACTGGTGAGAGAGTCTAAGAATAGCTTTGTAAGGGCTACATGTTTCTTCATTGTCTGTGGTTCATCTGTATCCCAGTATATGTAAGGTACAATAGAATTACTCAAAAAACACCTTTAACCATCTATTTGCATTTAGGAAAGAAATTTAAATGAATTATACGTAGACAATGATATGTTATCTTGTAAAATACATTAACCCTGGGATATTAACCACTAACAATACATACAATACGAATGATACCAAGTTTGCATACGTAGAAACCCGTGATGTTATTCCTCGTGCCATCCTCCAAGTAACGGTGATTATCGATATCACTGGTACGAACAAAGTTAGTCAATATAATATTTCACTATGTACACAATAACACATGTTGACAGTTGCCTCCTACACAGTTCTCAGTAGTATAAGTTCTCAGATGAATATATATATATATAAAAAGACTCACCCTTCCACCCAATTGCGAAATCATCAAAAGATGTCACTCTAGAGGTTCTTTAAATTTCTCAAATCACAATTATGTAATTACAGTCAATTTAAAATATTATTATTTGGAGACTTTATTAAATTCTGTCGGCCAGCTCACTGCGTGGAGATTTATGGATTTACAGTGCTGGTAATCATTCTGTTTTGGTTAAATAGTAACTAGGAACAAATAAACCCCGCCAGACACAAACACCTACAGTTCAAATCGGGTATAGAACTCGTCCTTCTACCAAATTACGTGAAGGAAATGGTTTAGAAGTCGAAGAATTCAAAATTTTGTCTCAGGTGTATCCTTAGCAGCTACCCTAAGGCTTATCACTTACCTTTATAGGCTGTTGGAAAACGCAAAGAAAAGGTACGTTAACAAATTGTTATCGGTGCGGGCTTCTGAGCATGTACAAGTCTAGTGTCAACATTGAAACACCAGAAATCCAATATGTCTGCCATATTTCAGAAATGGTGAACAAAACAAGGTGGCGAATTAAAAAAATGTTGTCTTCTTCTCGTTCATTGTTTTGAATGCAGCACGCTACTATATGTTGTCCGAAATTCCTACGAGGAATAAACGTGTCTTTTATATGAAAGTGTGTTCAAAATCTCTCGTCAATTGTTTCCTTTTTTGTCTAAAAAGAAACGCGATCTGTTTTTAAAAAAAAGAAGAGTTGTATTATGTGTATTTTTAGGAACTTAGAAGTACATCATGTTAATTTCTAATGTTACAGTATTTTGACTATTAGGGACGCATTTTGAAATCGACAGAAAAACATGTATGAATTTGAATTTTCCAAAGTTAACGTATTTCATATTCAAACACCTGTTGTTTAGTTATAAATTATGGCAAATATAGTGATGTCATTGAACCAAAAACAGAGCATATTAGTCAGATTTGTAAACATACGCATTTAAATACTCAAGTAGTTCCAAATATTTAATTGCTATCATATCTATCTATATCTACATCTATATCTATCTATCTACCTATCTATATATATCTATATATATCAAGGTGAACAAACAGACAAAAATCCAGTGAATTAAGGTCACGTGTCACAGAGTCTAGATATTTAACGTTAAGTCGAGGATGTACAGTTGTTTACTTGTCTAAAATGTCAAATGATTGTATTTTTTATTTCTTTTGATATTTCAATTTGTCAACTGGTTCAGTTAACAGTCCAAATGTCCGATATTTTGTATGTTCTTTTTGTTATGAAATTTGTTTATCAAAATGGGTTAAAATTTTTGAATCCTCAACCCTCGTGTTTGTCATGACTTTAAGTAGCAACAACAGACACATATTTGGACCGGGGAGGGGGGGGGGGGGGGTTGAACTCTTCCAACCTACATGACCCACGTGTTCATCATAATGTACACAATATTGGAATGCAAGTTCAGTTGATGTCATATCAGGTAATAAGTTTGCAGTCCGGTGAAATAGTCACGTGACATAATCCGGTGACATGGTCCGGTGACATGTATACTGACTATTACTGTACAATACATACATGTTTTCATATAGTACGGTTCTTCTTCCCTGACTCCGCCATTAATACCCTTTGTACCATCATCACTTTAGATCCTATTAACCAGAGAAGGTCATTTGAGCTGTCTCTGTTTCCACGCATCAGGAACAAGAAATATCAAACTCGAAAAGTTAGTATTGAATTTCCAGTGAATAAAGTCCCCCTGCACTAAAATATTTGACTTCACGAGGCATTAAGCTGGTGGTTTTTAAGAAAGTAACTATGTAGAATCCTATCAGTATTGAGTAGGGGTCAACAATAAATAGTAACATGTTATTACAGTACTGTAAATTTTGAATACCAGAAAGTGAACAAATAAACTTCAATACACACTTTCTATGTACCAACGACATTCTTCTATATGGAATATTGGTCAAAAGACAAGTTTAATTGGACAATACACTCCTGGTATCTTGACTGTTAAATGAAGTTCATGGTCGTAATAAACAGACTTTCCGACGGTGAGGTCCCGTATTAGTATAATTTCAAACACGTGTTCTCGTTATCAGATCCCACCTTAATATTTCGCAATTCTCAACATGAAATATTTTCCTTATGTGAATTTTCATTACAATTAATAACTACATAAATACAATGTGATCTACATTTTGTATTTTCTTCACTAGCGTTTTTATTAAGAAGGTCGGTGTAGTGTAAAGTTTTTGAAAAGCGGCCACGAGACGAAATGTTTAGCCAAGATTCTATCTATACTATAGAATATGAAGTTTAATGATTTCTTAGGGATTAGTGCACGGTTTAAATTATCGATTTTACTTTCTGTTATTTTAATACAGATATCAATTTAACCACGTTTACCTGTCAAAAGTTAACCAGAGAGTGTAGTGGTAGTCAACAAAATATCTTACCATCCAGAATTGTAGTCACATATAATTCAGAATGGAGTGGATTAAACTTGTTATACTCGTCATCACATTACTGGTATGTTTTACCATCGGTTCAGATGCTGACATGGATGCAGGTAAATCAATTATTATCAATGCCACGGTGGACTTCTCTTTTGGCAAAGCATATAATTTATATTTTTATATTATATTATATTATATCATATTACATTATATTATATTATATTATATTATACTATAT